>NC_090651.1:33527465-33762465 GCF_040937935.1 Hyperolius riggenbachi | reverse complement strand
CGTGTAGCGCGGACGATTGGCAGCAGATTCGATCCCAGTGATCGAATCTGCTGTCGAAACGGCGGCAAATCGGGCCAGTGTATGGCCAGCTTTATTGATGCCAAGGACCCCAAAGCTCACAAACTTGGTCATTGAGTAGTGTCTTTGTGTCCAGGTTACAAAAAGTGGACGGAGCCAAAAACAAATTTCACTGGGAAAGTGTAAACTGCAGCCCTTATTACACTGTTTATGGCAGGGTTCCCAAACTTTGCCCAGATGGTCACTGAGTGACTGAGATTAATATTATGGGAAGTGGGTGGAGCCTATAATAGCCAATCAAAATTCACCTGTTGATTTTCAAGTGGAATATTTAAATTGCTGTCATTTTTACACTGTTAATAGCAGATGCCTCAAACCTGCTACAGTTGGTCATTGGGAGACTGGGGTTCAAATGCTGGAGAGGGGGTGAAGCCAAAAACAGCCAATCTGATTTGTTTAATGTCTATGGGAATATACAAATTATTGATGCCAAGGACCCCAAAGCTCACAAACTTGGTCATTGAGTGTTTGTGCATTAAAGAGAACCTGTACTGAGTAAAAATATTTAAAATAAACACATGAAGTAACTTCAAATGAACATTACATAGTTAACTTGCCATCAGTTCCTCTCAGAAGCTCACCATTTTCTTCTGACAATAATCCCTTCCAGATCTGACAATATTTTGTCAGATCTGAAATATATCAGTTGCTGTCCGTAAAATATCAGTTGCTTTCAGTTATAGCTGAGAGGAAAACTGATGTACCAGGTTATCTCCATGTTTCCCTATGGCTCAAGTGGGCGATGTTACAGTTTAACTGTGTGCTGACCAGAAAGCTGTTATGGGTAATGGCCATTTTCAAAATGGAGGACGGAAAATTCCCTTGATCACAGTGAACAAACAGGACGCGGGACAGGAGAAAGACACTGAGGAGTAGACTACACGGAAGGTAAGTATGACTTGTGTATGCTTATTTTGACTTTTAATTTTCAGTTCAGGTTTTCTTTAAGGTTAGAAAGTGGGCGGAGTCAACACCAGTCAAATACATACACAGGCAATGCTGGTTCAGCAGTGGGTGGAGACAAATACAAATTTCACTGGGAACATGTAAACTGCAGCCATTCTTACACTGTTAATGGCAGGGTTTTTAAACTTTGCACAGTTGGTCACTGGGTGGCTGGGATTAATATTCAGAAAAGTGGGTGGAGCCTACAAAAGTGAATCAAACTTCACCTATTGCTTTTTAAGGGGAATATTTAATTGCTACCATTCTTGCACTGTTAGTGGCACAGGCCTCAAACCTGGTACAGTTGGTTATTGGGTGACTGGGGTTCAAATTCAGAAAAGGATGTGGAGCCACAAACAGCCAATCAGATTTTTTTCATTTCAATGCAAATTATTGATACCAAAGACTGCAAAGCTCACAAACTTGGTCAGTGAGTAATTGTGTGTTAGGGTTAAAAAAAGTATGCGGAGCTAACACCAGCCAAATACATACCCGGGCAACGCCGGGCAATCAGCTAGTATATATATATATATGTGTGTGTGTGTGTGTGTGTGTATATATATGTGTGTGTGTGTGTGTAGGTGTGAGGGGGGGTGGGTCTGCACCCATAGCCCTGGGCCCCAGTGCAGTCTCAGGGGCTGCTCACTTAAAGTTATATCCCTGACTCCAAATCTGAGTTTAGTCGCAAATCGCCTCTAAATCTGGCAATGTAATGCCAGTTCCTCAGCAGACAACAAACTTGTGCTCTCAGTGCATTATGGGCATAGCAGAACATTACAGTTCTACGGTAAAATATACTGTATATAATTAACAAAAGGGTCTTAATATTGAAGTTAAAGAGAATCTGTACTCTAATATTCTTACACTAAAAAGCATACCATTCTATTTCTTATTTTCTCCTGTGCCCCTCTGTGCTGTTTCTGCCACTCCCTGCTGCAATCCTGGCTTGTAATTAACAGTTTTAGGCAGTGTTTACAAACAAACTAACCAGCTTGTGATAGGCTCACATAAACAGAGTGTGTGAGTCATACAGAGTGTGCAGGGGGCCTGCAGAGGGTGTGTATCGCTTCTACCATTCACAAGCAGCCCTGCACATTCCACACATTCAAATCTTAGCTCGACAGACACGACAGAGGAAAGGAGATAAGATTTATTACAGAGACAGTGCAATTAGGAAAGGCTGCAGTAAGCCAGAGCACATTAGAACAGGCATAGGAACTTATAGGATAGAAGAACTAAGGCTGAAAAATTTGTTACAGAGTCTCTTTAAAAATTATTTATTTATTATTTATTTATTGTATTTATAGAGCGCCAACATATTACGCAGCGCTGGACATTAGTTTAGGTTACAGACAATATTTAGGGGTGACATACAGCAATAAGACAATACAGGAATACAAGAAAAAACAAATCAGGCAGCACAGTAGGAGTACCAGGTAATGCTTAGTCAGTCACTGGAGGGGAGCATGGAGATTAGGCAAGTTTGGTTTACTCAGATCCATAGCATGGGTGCACAGTACGGATCAGTGAATAATGGCGCACAGCACCTATGCATAAAAATGGTGCTGCATTAAAAAGATACGCTTAGCGCTATTTATCTTAGTACTGCATAATAATGGAGCACAGGGAAAAGAGAAGAAAAACGGCGCACAGTATGGTTATTTATCAATAGCGCAGTTCATATGCCAAACAGCAGACGTTATTGCGCACAGTAACGTTATTTATCAATAGCGCCCTACATAAGCCAAACTACAGACGTTATTTATCTGCAAAACCATCAGGGAGGTCTTAGGGTTAGGCACCACCAGGGGAGTGGTTAGGGTTAAGCACCACCAGGGGGGTCTTAGGGTTAGGCACCACCAGGGGGGTCTTAGGGTTAGGCACCACCAGGGGGGTCTTAGGGTTAGGCACCACCAGGGGGGTCTTAGGGTTAGGCACCACCAGGGGGGTGCTTAGGGTTAGGCACCACCACGGAGGTCTTAGGGTTAGGCACCACCAGGGAAGTGTTTAGGGTTACGCACCACCAGGGGGAGTCTAGGGGTTAGGGATAGGTACAGAGAGGGTTCTGTGTGTTAACGCTAATTTTCAATACAATAAAAAGAGCTAAATAACCATAAGGCTTTAACATTAAATAGCGATAAGCGACAAATGTATTAGCGGCAACACAGTGCGCCATTATTCGCAGGCGCCATTTTCAGATGGATCCGCACAGTAATGGAGGTGCATGATCAGGTAGGACACAAAAGGAGGAGGACCCTGCCCGAAGGCTTACAATCTCTAGAGGATAAATAATGTCAGTGTTCTCCCCATGTAAAAGTAGCCGGTTGGGGCACGATGGGGGAATGCAGACCTGCTGCAACTTTGGTTACAGCATAGGAGGAGGAGGAGGAGAAGGAGGAGGAGAGCTGATAACAGCCGGGTGCTCACCAAAATTAGCCGAGTGGAGCACCCAGCTAAAAGAGCCTGAGGAGAACACTGAATGTTTATAGAAAAAAACAAAAAAAAACAAAAAACGAACAAGTGAGTTGAACTCTAAGCATAAAACCTTTCTTTATTTTGGTTAGATATAACTTTCTAAGATACCAGCTGAATACCTGCACAAGTATTGTCTCTACAGCCAATGATTAGCTAGAAAAAAGCCCTATTACATATTGCATGGTTATCATTTCCATTTGTTATTTGGTCATAATTACTGTAAATCTTCCTAAGGGCTGGGGCACACTAGAAAGGGCAAAACGCTATCGCAAACCGCGGGGCTGCACATGCACAGTAGCCTCTGACTGGCCATGACCAATCAGCTTTGCTTGCTGGAGGGGTGTGGAAGGATGATGCGGGTACGGGATTACTCCAGGGGGCTGTAAAAAGCCCCAGGCAAGTTAAACAATTTTTTTGGGGGGATGGGGCTTAAATAAACCTTTAACCACTTGAGGACCACAGGCTTACACCCCCCTAGTGACCAGGCCATGTTTTACAATTCAGCACTCTGCAGCTTTAACAGTTTATTACTGGGCCATACAACTTAGCAGCCAAATGAATCTTACCTACTTTTCTGCCCACCAATAGAGCTTTCAGTTGGTGGGATATGATTGCTGCTGCCATGTCATTTTTTTTAATGAATTTAAAAAATATATTTTTTAATAAAATATGCTATTCCCTCCCTTCCCCCGAGATCCAGCCTATCAGAGGGATCCGATTGTGAGCCACTCCAGGGACAGGTAAGTGACTGAGCTGTCACCATACAGCGCTGCGCTAAATCGCAGCGCTGTACAAAAGAAAATAACGGTTTCGTTTTCCCCACAGCACGTAGCGAATTACAGATGCTCTGTCTAAGTGCCCAAAAAATGTGATGTGACCAGGGAGACTGGGCAGCATCTTTGGAGAAAGTCCTTTTCAGGTAGAGTCTATATAAAGAATAAATGCCATGCTGAGAATCCCCCATGAAGAGATGGACTAGCCCAAAGCCTGTCACTTCTGTCAGATTTCTACTACCTACTGTAAGTGACAGCAACATAGGAGAAAGTCATTTATGGCTCATTTTACTCAGGAAGAAATGTACTTTTTATTTATATGTTGTTATATGTATTTTACATTTTCTGTGATAGTGGTCCTTTAAGGATTGAAATCTTAACTGTAGAAATCACTCCTTAACTTATTTTAAGGACAGCATAAGGTAAAATGCGTAGTGAATACTAAATGCTTTATCACCACGGTGATACCAGTAAAAACAGCTCAGAATCATTAAAAAATATAGGAGAGAAGCATAGTGTGGCTAAAATGTCCTAATTGACGTGTTTATGGGAACAATTGCGAATTATCTTTTGATTACATAGACCAGGCATGGGCAAACTCGGCCCTCCAGCTGTTACGGAACTACAAGTCCCACAATGCATTTGCCTTTATGAGTCATGACAAAGGCTCTCAGATTTCTGCAATGCATTGTGAGACTTGTAGTTCCTTAACAGCAGGAGGGCTAAGTTTGCCCATGCCTGACATAGACTGTAAAAAGTATTGTATTTAAAGAGACTCTGAAATCTCTAAAAAAATATATTTTTATTTCATAAATATGTTTAATACTTTAGCCCTAACTAAACCGCCGCATTTCCGCCGCTGTAAACTATCTAAATCCCCCCCTCCCTCTCCCCTGCAAAATCCACGACTTTCTTGGTCGTGGATTTTGCTGCCCCTGTGCACTTCCGTGTGAGGCAGAGCTATGAGCTGCAGCTCTGCCTCACACGCGTCTGTCAGCGGCGGATCTCCGCCTCTCCCCCGCCCCTCTCAGCGAAGGAAGACAGAGGGGCGGGGGAGAGGCGGCGATCCGCCGCTGACAGACGCGCTGAGAGGCAGAGCTGCAGCTCATAGCCCTGCCTCACACGGAAGCGCTGCCCGGATTGCCCCCCGGGGAGTTTGGGGGGATTTAGATAGTTTAAAGCAGCGGGGATGCAGCGGTTTAGTTAGGAATAAAATATTAAACATATTTTTGAAATAAAAATACGTTTTTTTAGAGACTTCAGAGTCTCTTTAAAAAGATCCCATCTGCTGAAAAAGTGTACCGTTAATGTGCACCTCATTCCATGTCTAGTCTAGCAAAGACGTGTCATTTTATAAGGGCCCCTCAAAAATGCTGAATTGACACATCTGCTGCCTGTGTGCGTAGCTAAGTCCTGCCCTGTAATCTATCCATGCCATGCAGCGAAACATACGCAATATTATGAAAGCGGCACCGCTGGCGCTGTGTGTAACGTTCAGTCAGACTTGGCATCACGCTTCCAGCTCTGGCCAAGCCACAGCTAGTGCGGTTGATTTAATAAGTGCATTGCAGGCATTTAAATGGAAAATAAAACACCAAATGCCCGAACTACTGTTACACCGGATCTCCACCGAATCCTGCCGATAATGATAATGTCTCCATTCTACTAATAAGTGACGGCGTGTTTACTGGGAGACGTGCAAATACAGCCGTCCGACCTAAAGCCGTAAAGAGATTTCACTAATTGGCAGATGGGAAGAAATGGTGGAAAATGTGACAGAAAGTCAGGAGATCGGGGTAATGTCAATCACTTCTTGTTGTATTTTACATATGTTTTATGTGTGCCTTCATGGAAAAGCATGTCTGGACATTTATGTTGCTATGAGAGGTTTGCAGTGATCAGCCTGGGCCTTAAAGGAGTCATCAGGGCAAAATTAATAAAATAAGTGCTACTTACCGGGGGCTTCGTCCAGGCCCAAGCTCCCAGCAAGTCCCTCGCCACAGCTCTCCCCGCAGCCGTTCGCCGCAGCTCCGTCCCGGTCCCCGGCGATGACGTCAGGGCGACCTCCAGGTCGGCCATTACTGCGCCTGCGTGAGCGGCACTGTCAATCACGACCACGTGGGCCGGAGCGGACTGTGCAGGCGTATGTGGCGAGGGACATGCTGGGAGCTTGGGGCTGGACGAAGCCCCCGGTAAGTACCACTTATTTTATTAATTTTGCCCTGATGTCTCCTTTAAGCAAAGCCTGTGTTTCATACATGACTTTTTGCAGCCACACAACATCTGCATATGGATGGGTAACACAATGGCATGGTCCCCAGATAATGACCCCAGCCCCCCTCAAATGGCCACCAGGAGATGACTGCACAAGCTTAGAGGAAGTAGATTTATCCGGTTTGCCAACACAAGAGTTTCTGGGACAGAATGTCCTCTATCAACTGAAACCAAATAGTTCCTACAACCAGGTTTGAGGAGCTTGTTAATCTGGTATGGCGAAGGCCTGTGCTAACTGTAGGTGGACTAGCTATAACAACCCCCAACAGGTTCCTTCCCCCCAGCTGCTAAGGGCAGGAACTATTGATGTATAACACAGAGGAGGGGGTCTTTATACCTGTTATCCTGATAAAAGACTTGTTTTGGGATCTCTCTCTCTCTCTCTCTCTCCTGCCACGCTGATATGGGCTTAAGATGATAATAGATTCGGGGCACAGCTAGCAAATGCAGTGTGTATGGTTTGGGAGGTTAGCATAAGAATGCTCCTAGTAGTACTGTACACCAGTGGTGCTCAGCAGAGCTCGAATATTCGAGTAGTTCGAATATTCGAGCTCTTTTTCAGCTATTCGAGCTCGGTATTCGAGCTCCGAATAGCTGGAGCTATTCGAATGGGCTATCCGAGTACACTCGAATAGCCCATTCACTATTCGAGCTATTCGAGCCACCCGGCGCTATTCGAGCTCGGTACCGAGCTCGAATAGCGTCATAGCCCAGATTGATGTCCTTAGAGCCAATCAGAGGGCTCCCAGGCCCTCTGACGGCAGCCAATCACAGAGGGGGACCCTGGCCAGCCCCTACCCTATAAATAGCGGCCGCCATGTTCGGTTTTTCCATGCTTGCCTGAGACTTGTACAGAGAGAGAGTTGCTCCTTTGTGCTTTGGCTTAGCAAGTGCTCTATTGTGGTCATTTACCTAGCGTTTTTGCTCACCTACACCTGCCATATACACCTATATTGTTGTTAGTTAGATAGACATTGTATTTTAGTTAGTAGCTTGTGTGTTACATTAGAGAACTGCAGGCAGCTGCTGCAAGCTTACAGGTTTAGGCCTCAGGGGGGCCTTGCCTCTGTGGGCAGCTGTCCTCTGTTTATTTCTCTCATATTCTATACCAGTATTTCTGCTGTCCTTTACTAATAGTATTGTAGTTATACTGTACTAGGAGTAGGACACTCACTGACTGTCACTGTTTATAGGCTACTAGCTAGCTCCTGCGTGTGTGCACTCACTCACTGTCTGTGTGTACACACACTCTATTTCCTTCTCATTACTGTTTGATTATTGTTAGTTGTACTTACTTACTACTTACTCTTACTGTACCCGTAGGGACACTTACTGTCACTGTTCATATAGGCTACTACTACCTCCTGCGTGTGCGCACTCACTGTCTGAGTGTACACACACAACACACACTCTATTTCCTTCTGATCGCTGATTGATTATTGTAATTAGTTAGTTCTACTTACTGTTACTACTTGTACTTACTCACTCTTACTGTACTAGGAGTCTAGGACACTCAGTCACTGTGTTCATAGGCTACTAGCTCCTGCGTGCGTGCACTCAGTGTCTGAGTGTACACACACCCACACTCCATTTCCTTCTGATCGCTGATTGATTATTGTAATTAGTTAGTTCTTCTTACTGTTACTACTTACTCTTACTGTACTAGGAGTCTAGGACACTCAGTCACTGTGTTCATAGGCTACTAGCTCCTGCGTGCGTGCACTCACTGTCTGAGTGTACACACACCCACACTCCATTTCCTTCTGATCGCTGATTGATTATTGTAATTAGTTAGTTCTACTTACTGTTATTACTTACTCTTACTGTACTAGGAGTCTAGGACACTCAGTCACTGTGTTCATAGGCTACTAGCTCCTGCGTGCGTGCACTCAGTGTCTGAGTGTACACACACCCACACTCCATTTCCTTCTGATCGCTGATTGATTATTGTAATTAGTTAGTTCTTCTTACTGCTACTACTTACTCTTACTGTACTAGGAGTCTAGGACACTCAGTCACTGTGTTCATAGGCTACTAGCTCCTGCCTGCGTGCACTCACTGTCTGAGTGTACACACACTAAATTTACTTGTGATTACTACTGATTATTGTAACTGCTAGTTGTACTTCCTGACTGTTACTACTTACTTACTGTACTAGGGGACACTCACTCAGTCACCTCACCAACCAACCCACTCCATTAAAGTACCCCACTTTTCACCCGCCCTTTTAAAAAACTTTTGTCTATACGCCCAAAACATTGAAGATGTCTGGAAGTGGCAGCCAGCGCGGTTTGGGCAAGGGGAAGGGCAGCAAGGGAATCAGGAGGAGAGGGAGCAGCATTGTGGCAAGCCGCGGCCGCGGGCGCGCCACCATGCACAGTTCCGCAGCAGCAGCAGCAGCGTCAGTGGCTAACATTCCTCCCATAGCCACTGGCCGTGGACGCCTTGGGCGCCGCCCAGCAGGAGCATCTGCAACTCACGCTGCAGAGACACAGCAGCAGCAGCGTGTAGCACCTGCTCCGATTTTCCTCCAGCCGGGTCGGAAACGTCCCATTGAGGAAAAGGATGCAGACACTGTGGTGCAACTCATGATGGAGGATGAGCAGCCCGCCATCAGCTCTGCATCCGAGGCCTCCACCCTCACCACCACCACCACCCCTGTTCGCAGCAGCCGCCCAGCAGGGTCTGGGGAGGAGGCCAGTTCACCGTCACTCGCCGACCTGTCATTCAGCAGTCTTTTGACCCCAGGCATCATGAGTAAATTGTCTGCTGTTGTTGGCGATCTTGAGGAGGAGATGCTGATGGGCACTTTGGGGGATGAGGGATTGGACAGCAAGACTGTGGCGACAGTCAAGCAGCCCATCCATGCATCAGGAGAGGAGTTTGGGGGGTCCTCATCCCAGCAGGACATGTTTCAGGAGGGGGAGGATGATGATGACCCGGTGACAGACAGAGACTGGGTGCCACCACCTCCAGGGGATGTCGTCCTCAGCAGCTCGGAGGAGGAGGAGGATGCGCTTGTGGGCCTTGCAAGGAGGCGCATCATTGCAAGCATTGGCAGCGACCCACAGCCTGCTGGTGTCTCAGGCTCAGCAGCAGCAGCATCAGCCAGTACCACCACCAGCCGCACCCAAGCCCCCCCCCCAACCACCACAGGGAGACAGGCAGCAGCGCTTCCATGCCGTAGGGGGATGTTTCTGTCACCAATCTGGCGCTTTTTCACCATGCCCACTGTGTACAGCAAGTACGCCACTTGCAACCACTGTCAGCGGAAGTTGAGCAGAGGTGCAGACCCCTTAAAGTTCAGCACCAGCTCGCTGATCAACCACCTTGCGGCTAAACATTTCCACCAGCATGAGGAGTTCCAGAGGCTGAAGGCATCTGGTGCTGGCAGTGGCACCACACCCATCACTGCACAGCCTTCAGCAGCAGCAACAGCAGCCACCCGCCCTCCTGCTCCTCCAGCAGCACCAGCAGGAGTGCGGAAACGCACTGCTCCTCCCCCCTCTGCAACTCCTGCCGCCGACACTGAGGCCTGTTCTGGCAGCCAGTCCTCAGTGGCCTCCTCCGCTGTGTCTGGTGATTCCCGTGTCAGCAAAAGGCCACGCCAGAGCCTTTTGAGCGAGTCCTTCCAGGGGGTGGTTAGGGCTCTGCCTCCCAGCAGCCGTCGCGTGCGGCAGCTGAACGGCTTGCTGGCACGGGCCATGTGCTCCCAACTCCTGCCGTACACGCTCGTGCAGGAGGGGAGCGACATGCGGGCGCTGCTTGCTTGTGCAGCCCCAGACTGGCAGCTCCCCAGCAGACACTTTTTCTCCCGCAAGGCCATTCCAGCACTGCACCGCTTTGTGATGGCCAATGTGGAGCGAGGGCTGGAGCACGCGGTTGGTGAAAGGGTCCACGTCACCATGGACTCCTGGAGCAGCCGCTTCGGGACAGGCCGCTACCTGTCCTTCACTGTCCACTGGGTCAGCTTGGTGGAAGGGGGTGAGGATGGGAGAGCAGCAGCGGGCACAGCAGCAGCAGCAGCAGCAACACAGTGGGTGGTGCCACCCCGCAGGGTCAGGGGAACTGCAGCGGGTTCCTCCGATCCTCTGCCATCCTCCGCCACACCTGGCCAAACCCCCCGCCTCAGCAGCAGCGTGAAGGCCCGCCACTGCCAAGCGCTGCTGCACTTGGTCAGCCTTGGCAAGACCAAGCTGACGGCAGCCCACGTGTTGGCCAAACTCCAGGAGCAGGAGAGGATTTGGCTGACCCCCAGAGGCCTCAGAGTCGGAGAGGTGGTGTCCGACAATGGGGCCAATCTGGTTGCTGCCATAGACAGGGGAAACCTGACCCACATCCCCTGTCTTGCCCACGTGCTGAACCTGGTGGTGCAGAAGTTCCTGCGCACCTACCAGGGGATGGGCGAACTGCTGGAAACGGCAAGGAATGTTGTGCGTCACTTCCGGCGCTCGGCTGCGGCCTGTGCGAGCCTGGAAGACGTGCAAAAGGAGCTGGATCTGCCACGCCATCGGCTGATCATTGACGTTCCGACTCGCTGGAACTCCACCCTGGCGATGTTGGAGCGTCTGGTTGAACAGAGGCACGCTGTCAACCAGTACCTTGCCCTGGCCACTGTTTCCGCAGCTCGGAGAAGGGACAAGACCAGCAACATCCCGTCCATCGTCCCCGATGATGACTGGAGGCACATGCAGCAGGTGTGCTTTGTGCTGGCTCCCTTCCTGCAGGCCACAAACATGGTGAGCAGGGACCATGCTATGGTCTGCGAGTGGGTGCCCCTGGTTTCTCTGCTGAACAGGGCCCTCGATGGTTTGCTGGAACAGGGAGCGGCAGCCTTGGACCAGCAGGAGCGGCAACCAGCTGCGCAGTCCACCTCTGAGGGGGAGGAGGAGGAGGACTTGGTGGAGGTCCCTGACCTGGCTGCTGATGAGGGGGATCAGCACAGCGCAGCTGAGTTGGTGCGGGGGTGGAGAGAGGATGAGGCGGCAGAGGAGGAGGATGAGGACAGCACTGACGTTGATGTGCCAGCAGACGTGGCCCGCCTCTTCCCAATGGCAGCGCACATGCTGGCGTGCCTGCGCAGGGACCCCAGGGTGATCCAGATGAAGCAGAGGGAGGACATCTGGATCAGCATGATGTTGGACCCACGCCTCAAGGGGAAGTTGAGCCAGTTCCTGCCGCCTGCAGGAGGAGACCCAGCGCAACAAATAAGGAGCTTGCAGCAGGCCCTTGTTGAGCGCTTGGAGGAAGCCTTCCCCCAGCCTTCCACCCCCACTGTCCAGCAGCCAGCACAGAGGCAGCAGCAGGTGCCTGCATCCAGCAGCAGCAAGCGCCCCACAGACCTGCTGTCTCTCAGCCACGAGCTCTACAGGACTGTAGAGGCTCCGGCAGCAGTGACTAGAGAGGAGATGCATGCAGCAGCATCCTCCTCCGGTCACAGCCAGCGCCTGACCCGCATGGTGGCTGACTACATGGGGTCGTACAGCGGGCTTGACAGCGATGCCCCTGTTGATCCCATGGAGTATTGGGTCAAGCGCATGGAGATCTGGAGCGAGCTAGCGCAGTACGCCCTGGAAGTGCTGTCCTGCCCCCCTTCCAGCGTGCTGTCCGAGCGCTGCTTCAGTGCAGCTGGTGGCGTGGTCACCGAGAAACGCTCACGTCTGTCTCACAAGTCTGTGGACAGACTGACGTTTCTCAAGATGAACCAGGCGTGGGTGGAAGGCGAGTTCCTGGCCCCTGTTGTCGGCGAGAGGGGGACATGAACTGGCTGCCGGAACCATCGTTAATGTGCCTTACCACCCTTTACCACCTCCTGGCTCCTGCTCACTAAGCCAGCCTGGTTCACTTTGACTATTACGTCGCCTGCAGCCACACATTTTACACCTACAGTGGGCTGCTGTGTACTGCCCTTCTGCTGTCTGTCTGTGTTTCCCACTGCCAGGGTACACAGAATGACCTTCTTCTGCTGCCACTCTGCCACCAGCTATTACGTCAAACAATAGCTATATTGGTTGCAAAACCGAAACCAAACAAACCATTAAAAAAAAAAAAGGTTTAATTTTTCTGAGGTGCCCGGGTTGAAAACTGTGTTGTTCCAGTTGTGTATTGGACACAATGTGGGCTGCACGACCGCTGTCTGGGACCTCCTGTTGTGTTTATTTACGGCCCTGGTATCACCGCTAGGTACCAGGGCTATTATGTCACGCTGCCTACCTGCTGCCACACTCACACTGCTCCTCCATACCTCCTCCTGCTGCTGCTGCTGCTGTCTGTCTGTGTTTCCCACTGCCAGGGTACACAGATGATTTACCTTCTGCTGCCACTCTGCCACCAGCTATTACGTCAAACAATAGCTGCTCGCCTACTCCTCCATTCCTCCTCCTGCTGCTGCTGTCTGTCTGTGTTTCCCACTGCCAGGGTACACAGAATTACCTTCTTCTGCTGCCACTCTGCCACCAGCTATTACGTCCAAAAATAGCTAAATTGGTTGTAAAACCAAAAACCAAAAAACCATTAAAAAAAAAAAAAGGTTTAATTTTTCTGAGGTGCCCGGGTTGAAAACTGTGTTGTCCCAGTTGTGTATTGGACACAATGTGGGCTGCACGACCGCTGTCTGGGACCTCCTGTTGTGTTTATTTACGGCCCTGGTATCACCGCTAGGTACCAGGGCTATTATGTCACGCTGCCTACCTGCTGCCACACTCACACTGCTCCTCCATACCTCCTCCTGCTGCTGCTGCTGCTGTCTGTCTGTGTTTCCCACTGCCAGGGTACACAGATGATTTACCTTCTGCTGCCACTCTGCCACCAGCTATTACGTCAAACAATAGCTGCTCGCCTACTCCTCCATTCCTCCTCCTGCTGCTGCTGTCTGTCTGTGTTTCCCACTGCCAGGGTACACAGAATTACCTTCTTCTGCTGCCACTCTGCCACCAGCTATTACGTCCAAAAATAGCTAAATTGGTTGTAAAACCAAAAACCAAAAAACCATTAAAAAAAAAAAAAGGTTTAATTTTTCTGAGGTGCCCGGGTTGAAAACTGTGTTGTCCCAGTTGTGTATTGGACACAATGTGGGCTGCACGACCGCTGTCTGGGACCTCCTGTTGTGTTTATTTACGGCCCTGGTATCACCGCTAGGTACCAGGGCTATTATGTCACGCTGCCTACCTGCTGCCACACTCACACTACTCCTCCATTCCTCCTGCTGCTGCTGTCTGTCTGTGTTTCCCACTGCCAGGGTACACAGAATTACCTTCTGCTGCCACACTGCCACCAGCTATTACGTCAAACAATAGCTGCTCACATAATTACTCTCCTCCATTCCTCCTCCTGCTGCTGCTGCTGTCTGTCTGTGTTTCCCACCGCCAGGGTACACAGATTTACCTTCTGCTGCCACTCTGCCACCAGCTATTACGTCAAAAAATAGCTATATATCTGTGTAATTGGTTGTAAAACCAAAACTACAAAACCATTACAAAAAAAGGTTTAATTTTTCTGAGGTGCCCGGGTTGAAAACTGTGTTGTCCCAGTTGTGTATTGGACACAATGTGGGCTGCACGACCGCTGTCTGGGACCTCCTGTTGTGTTTATTTACAGCCATGGTATCACCGCTAGGTACCAGGGCTATTATGTCACGCTGCCTGCCTCATTGACTGCATGCTGACACACACTCATCCTCCTCCTCCTGCTGCTAAATTTACCTCCTGCTGTCTGTGTGTTTCCACTGCCAGGGAGCACATACAATGGCGCTTCCAACATGCGTGCGCCACCAGCTATTTGTTGTTACGCTCAAAAATAGCTGCATTTCTTTAAAAAAAAAAAAATGAAAAGAGAAATAAGTGACGAAGAAGACGATATAGAAGAAGATGAAGATGAAGAAGATGAAGAAGAAGAAGAAGAAGAAGATGAAGAAGATGAATAAGAAGAAGAAGAAGAAGATGAAGAAGATGAAGAAGAAGATGAAGAAGATGAAGATGAAGAAGATGAAGAAGAAGATGAAGAAGATGAAGAAGAAGATGAAGAAGAAGAAGAAGAAGAAGAAGAAGAAGAAGAAGATGAAGAAGATGAAGATGAAGAAGATGAAGAAGAAGATGAAGAAGATGAAGATGAAGAAGATGAAGAAGATGAAGAAGAAGATGAAGAAGATGAAGATGAAGAAGATGAAGAAGATGAAGATGAAGAAGATGAAGATGAAGAAGATGAAGAAGAAGAAGAAGAAGAAGATGAAGAAGAAGAAGAAGATATAGAAGAAGAAGAAGAAGATATAGAAGATAAAGAAGAAGAAGAAGAAGAAGTATATACAGTACTGAACAAAATTCTGGACACAACTTCTCTTTTCACCTTTTTTTTTTTTTAAAGGAACATCCCCACATAATCACTTGCTGTTGTCACTTGGAAAAAAATATGTTTCTTGCATCATTAACCCTCAAAACAAGTGTTGGGAAGCTATTTAAGGCCAATTCGAATAGTCAGCTCGAATAATGAGCTCGAATACCGACTCGAATAGTGAGCTCGAAGTCCGAGGTCGAATCGAATAGTAAAATTTATTCGACTCGAATATTCGACTGACCTCGAATAATTTACTATTCGAATTCGACCAAACTCGAATTTTAAAAAGGGGTATTTGAGCACCACTACTGTACACTGAGACTGCAATTATGTAATCATATATATTTTATATGCTGTAACTTGTACATACTGTATGTAAATAAACCCCTTTTATTTAACCCTTTGAGGAGACCTCAAGAGTCTGGTCATTAATATATAAATAAGTAACATAAGCTAGAGTACATTCTACACTTATTTAATTTTCTCATAGGCTGTAATTCGAGTACCGTATTTTTCGGAATGTAAGATCCCCTTTTTCTTCCCCAAAACTGGGGGGGAAACGTGGGTGCGCCATATATTCTGAATATACGGTAAAAGAAGAGCAGAGTGCGCAGGGAGCACTTACCAATCCTGCCGCCGCGCTCCTCTTCCCCCTCCGGTCCTGTGAAAGCAGATGCCTCCTCTTTTGTTCTTCTAATCCTGGAGCTGGCGATATATGGGGACACAGCGGCCTCCTGCTGCTATACCGCTCCGGGTCCGCGGTACTTGTGCCGTACTTCCGCACTGTAACCCCAGCAGCACACGTGCCCTGAGGTCACACATGCTCCAAAGGACCCCCATATATCGCCAGCTCCAGGATAAAAATAAGAGAAGAGGAGTGTGTTGGCATCCACAGGACTGGAGCGAGGGGGGAGGAGTGTGGCGGAAGGATCAGGTGCAGTATGGAAGTGTTAGTGCAGTGTAGTGTTAGTTCAGTGTAGTGTTAGTGTAGTGTTAGTGCAGTGTAGTGTTAGTGCAGTGTAGTGTTAGTTCAGTGTAGTGTTAGTTCAGTGCAGTGTTAGTTCAGTGTATTGTTAGTGTAGTGTTAGTGTAGTGTTAGTGCAGTGTAGTGTTAGTTCAGTGTAGTGTTAGTGTCGTGTTAGTGCAGTGTAGTGTTAGTGCAGTGTAGTGTTAGTTCAGTGTAGTGTTAGTTCAGTGCAGTGTTAGTTCAGTGTATTGTTAGTGTAGTGTTAGTGTAGTGTTAGTGCAGTGTAGTGTTAGTTCAGTGTAGTGTTAGTTCAGTGTAGTGTTAGTTCAGTGTAGTGTTAGTTCAGTGTAGTGTTAGTTCAGTGTAGTGTTAGTGCAGTGTAGTGTTAGTGCAGTGTAGTGTTAGTGCAGTGTAGTGTTAGTTCAGTGTAGTGTTAGTGCAGTGTAGTGTTAGTTCAGTGTAGTGTTAGTTCAGTGTAGTGTTAGTTCAGTGTAGTGTTAGTTCAGTGTAGTGTTAGTTCAGTGTAGTGTTAGTGCAGTGTAGTGTTAGTGCAGTGTAGTGTTAGTTCAGTGTAGTGTTAGTTCAGTGTAGTGTTAGTGCAGTGTAGTGTTTGTACAGTACCATGTTGTGTTAGTGTAGTGTAGCATGGAGTGTAGCTTAGCTGGTATGGGAGCAGTGAATAGTGTAGTGTAGCTTGTCAGTGTAGTGTTAGTGCAGTGTAGTCTTAGTTCAGTGTAGTGTTAGTTCAGTGTAGTGTTAGTTCAGTGCAGTGTTAGTTCAGTGTATTGTTAGTGTAGTGTTAGTGTAGTGTTAGTGCAGTGTAGTGTTAGTGCAGTGTAGTGTTAGTTCACTGTAGTGTTAGTTCAGTGTAGTGTTAGTGCAGTGTAGTGTTAGTTCAGTGTAGTGTTAGTTCAGTGCAGTGTTAGTTCAGTGTATTGTTAGTGTAGTGTTAGTGTAGTGTTAGTGCAGTGTAGTGTTAGTGCAGTGTAGTGTTAGTTCACTGTAGTGTTAGTTCAGTGTAGTGTTAGTGCAGTGTAGTGTTAGTGCAGTGTAGTGTTTGTACAGTACCATGTTGTGTTAGTGTAGTGTAGCATGGAGTGTAGCTTAGCTGGTATGGGAGCAGTGATTAGTGTAGTGTAGCTTGTCAGTGTAGTGTTAGTGCAGTGTAGTGTTAGTTCAGTGTAGTGTTAGTGTAGTGTAGTGTTAGTGCAGTGTAGTGTTAGTGCAGTGTAGTGTTTGTACAGTACCATGTTGTGTTAGTGTAGTGTAGTGTAGCATGGAGTGTAGCTTAGCTGGTATGGGAGCAGTGATTAGTGTAGTGTAGCTTGTCAGTGTAGTGTTAGTGCAGTGTAGTGTTAGTGTAGTGTAATGTTAGTGCAGTGTAGTGTTTGTACAGTACCATGTTGTGTTAGTGTAGCATGGAGTGTAGCTTAGCTGGTATGGGAGCAGTGATTAGTGTAGTGTAGCTGGTCAGTGTAGCTTAGATACAGTAGCTTAGGGCCCCTGCCCTACAGACACACCTAGATTTAGTATTTGTCTTTTTTTCCCCTGGTTTCTGTCCTCTAAACCTAGGTGCATCTTATATTCCCGAGCGTCTTATAGTCCAAAAAATACGGTATTCAAAAGCTAAAATAAAGGAAGAAGACAAAAATTATGTTTCTGGCCCTCATCAGTGCATAGCGTGTATTGATATGGCTGAATGGTACAAGGCTTGGACCAGTACTACAGAATACCCAGATAGTTTACACCACTAGAAAAGTACACACACACCTCCTCTCTTGCCAATAAACAATGTCATCCTCTTTCTATTTCTATTTGCATAGGATCCTCTCTTTCTATTTGCAGTTTCCTGTGTACAGAATGCCGGCATGCCTCTCACATTGTTTACATTTTTTGCAGAAGTTGAGAGGTGTGTTGCTTGCTAGCTGCTTTGCACTCCTCCGGGCTCCCGTAACTATTAATCACACATGGCAGATCCTATGAAGACACCTCACCCTCATGGGATCGGACAGACCTGTAACCCATTCTGAACATTCACAAATATTTCTGCTGCTAATTTCTTTTATTAAGTGAAAAAAAAAGGAGAGAGAGAGCGAGAGTCATTGCTCGGGGCGGCGTACAGCTGCTTGCCAATTCATTTAATAACATCGGTCTTGATATTAATATAAGCGCACCTCGACTTGTTAAAGCACATACTGCAAGGAGTAGCTAAAAGCTATTGGGATACGAACATACATTTTTTTTAATTGTGTTCAGTGACAACTCACAAAAAGAAAACACAAAACAAACTTGGGAGTCTGGCTCCTATAGGCTAGGAAAGCTTATTACTCCTCAGCTGCATCTTCCACACTCCAAACAGATGTTACTGCGAGCATCAAAACACATCGGCAAACAGAAATACTTCAGATTAATGGAAATCTGAACTGAGCGCTACATAAATGAGTCACACGCCCCTGAGACAAGCATGCAGCCGCCAGAGACAAGGTGATCTACATGCCTATTCTGGGTCAGTGATTAACCCCCTTCCAATTCTGACGGCAAGGGGGCGGTGCAGCACTTTTTTTAAATTTTTTTATTTTTTTTAATTCATGTAGCTAGCCTAGCGCTGGCTACATAATAGCCGCTGACAAGCGGCATCCTCCTATACACTTCGATCGCCGCCAGCAATCTTTGCAAGTAGGAAATCCCGTTCAGAACGGGATATCCTACAGGGCTTCCTGTAGGAAATCCCATGGCGACGGGGCGGGATGACATCACCGATGTCATGGATGTCGGGACGTCAGAGGGAATCCCGATCCACACCTCAGCGCTGCCTGGCACTGATTGGCCAGGCTGCGCAAGGGGTCTGGAGGAGGCGGGGCGCGGCGGCGGGTAGCGGCGAATCGGCGGCGATCGGGATATGCATGCAGCTAGCAAAGTGCTAGCTGCGTGCAGTAAAAAAAAAATTGTGAAAATCGGCCCAGCGGGGCCGGAGAAATCCTCCTGCGCAGGTTACTCGAGCTGAGCTCGGGATAACCGGCAAGAAGGTTAAAGTGATACTGGGCAGATTTTAAAATCACCATTTGTACTTACCCAGGGCTTCCTCCAGCCCACCGTAGGTCGCCCAGCGTCCTCCTGGCTCCTCTCCCGGTCCCGTCTGAAGTCCCAGTACAAGTCCCGGGCGCGCACGTTAAGCATCATCACACCACGTCATTGCGTGAGAGTCCTGCGCATGCGTGGTTCTCTAACGCTGAACATCGTATGCGCAGGACTCTCACACCGGGCGCCGTAATGACGTGTAACGTGCACGGCGGGTACTCATACTGGCGTCATCAATTAACGGAGCCGCCATCGGGACTGGGAGAGGAGCCAGGAGGACGTTGGGGGACCTTGCGGCCTACAGTGGGCTGGAGGAAGCTACAGGTAAGTACAAATTGTAATTCTGAAACCATTTAAAGGACCACTACAGCAAAAAAAATAAGCAGTTAAAAGGAGTTTGAAGCCAAACTGAAAAAAAAAAAAAAAAAAACAGATACTCACCTAAATAGGTCCTTTAGAGCCTTCCTGCTCCTTTCTCGATCCCCACATTCCAGCGCTGGCTCCCCCGATGGGCCTGAGACTGCTCTCTGCCATTGCCAGAGGCTTTGGAAGTCTTTGGGAGCCCGAGTGCTCCTGAAAACGAGCTGCTCCGTAACGGGCAAGGCACGGTCTCTTGCGCACTCTCGCATGCGCAATACGAAGCCGTCTGTCTTGGAGAGCACTCGGGTTCCCGAAGACTTCTGAAGCCTCCCGCGGCGGGGGATTTCAATGTGGGATCCAGCGCTGGAAAGAGTGAACCATAAGAGGAACAGGAAGGCTCTATAGGACCCCGAGCCTTTCCTCTCCTTAGGTGAGTATCTGCTTTGTGTTTTTTTACAGTTTGGCTTCAGACTCACTTTAAAATCTGACTGAACCAACAGGTTTTAAACTAGTTCATCTCCTCATGGGGGATTCTCAGGATTTTCTTTGTTTTTCAAAAGCATTTCTTAAACGGCAGTCTAACTGCCAAAGTAGCAAGATACCAGCCAGCCTCCCTACATGTTTGTACACTATTTTGTCAATTAGACTTAGCAATTTCTGTTCAGGAAATGCTTTTGAAAACAAAATAAAACCCTGTGTATCCCTCATGAGGAGATGGACTAGTCCAAAACTAGTCGGTTCTGACAGATTTTAACCTCCCTGGGATATCCCCTCATAGTGATATTTGAGAAGTGAAATTAAGTTTATTGGATTTACAGAAAGTGTGCAATAATTGTTTAAAGCGGTATCGTCACCATAAAAATCAAATTTCAACAGCAACTGGTCTGAGTGTATTAAGTGATATAGATGCTAATCCTGCATTCAAAACTTTCAAAACTTTTTCTGCTGTTATGATTTGGAGTTATCACATACTTAAAGCGGAATATAACCCTGCATTTCAACTTTGCTCTAAAACATTATTTACATTATTTTGCGCTGGTGGAAAAGGGCCCTTAATAATGTTTTAGAGCAAAGTTGAAATGCAGGGTTATATTCCGCTTTAAGGAGCACTGGCCCTTTAGTAGTCGGTGCCAAAGAATTGCATGCTGTGGGTTCTTTTTATCTAAAATCTTTTCCTCCTCTTTCCTTTATTTCCCTGCCAGCTGCTTATCTGAAACCGGATCCCCTACTCACTTGTGTTTACAAGCAAGGCTGAGGTGACTCAGCGATTGGAGGATACAAGAAAAAAAGTAAACGGCAGAAATGACATCACGAGTTAGCCTTAACTGTGGGCAAAAGACATGGCCCCCACCAGGAACAGAATTCTCGTCATTTACTATATAACATTCACTGAAATCAAAACGTGGACAGTATAATACATGTGTTATGTAAGTAGATCAAGTATTTATCTACTTATATATGTGTTTTTTTTCCCTGGCATAGTATGGCTAATCCTACTGCTTTAAACAAAATTAGGCAGGTGCATACATTTGGGAACCACAAAAAAGAAATGAAATCAATATCTAGTGGATCCTCCTTTTGCAGAAATTACAGCCTCTAAACGCCTCCTGTAGGTTCCAATGAGAGTCTGGATTCTGGTTGAAGGTATTTTGGACCATTCCTCTTTACAAAACATCTCTATTTCATTCAGGTTTGATGGCTTCCGAGCATGGACAGCTCTCTTTAAGGCCTCTTGCACACTGCAAGTGATTCAGATTCAGATTCCGCTTTTTAATCAGTTTTTACATCCGATTCAGATTCCGATTTGCAGTTTGCTCCCTGCACACTGCAAATCGGAATCTGAATCGGATGTAAAAACTGATTAAAAAGCGGAATCTGAATTGGAATCACTTGCAGTGTGCAAGAGGCCTAACTCGCACCACAGATTTTCAATTATATTCAGGTCTGGGGACTGAGATGGTCATTCCAAAACGCTGTACTTGTTCCTCTGCATTAATGCTTTAGGCCCCCTTCAGACTGCAGAACGCGGACCGCAACGCGTACGAACGCACGCCATCCGCGTTCGTATGCGTTAGTGGCTGATCCCATCACTGAAAAGTGAATGGGACAGCCACGCGTTTTTACAAAAAATGCGTGCAGCATGCGTTCCCGGACCGCACAGGTCCAGGACGCATGCAGTGTGAACATCAGACATTGCACTGCATGCAATGTCTGATGTCGTGCGTGTCGGCCACCTGCACGCGTTTCCAAAACGCGGCTGGAAACACGTGCAGTGTGAACGGGGCCTAAGTGAATTTTGAGCAGTGTTTAGGGTTGTTGTCTTGTTGAAAGATCCAGCCCCGGCGCAGCTTCAGCTTTGTTACGGATTCCTGGACATTGATCTCCAGAATCTGCTGATACTGAATGGAATCCATTTGTCCCTCAACTTTGACAAGATTCCCAGTCCCTGCACTGGCCACACAGCCCCACAGCATGATGGAACCACCACCATATTTTACTGTAGGTGTTTTTCTTGGAATGCTGTGTTCTTTTTCCTCCATGCATAACGCCCCTTGTTATGCCCTAATGACTCAGTTTTACTTTCATCAGTCCACAGCACCTTATTCCAAAATGAAGCTGGCTTGTCCAAATGTGCTTTAGCATACTTCAAGAGGCTCTGTTTGTGCTGGGCGGAGAAAAGGCTTCCTCTGCATCACTCTTGCATACAGCATCTCCTTGTGTAAAGTGCGCTGAATGGTTAAACGATGCACAGTGACTCCATCTGCAGCAAGATGATGTTGTAGGTCTTTGGTGCTGGTCTGTGGGTTGACTGACTGTTCTCACCATTCATCGCTTCTGTTTATCCGAGATTTTTCTTGGTCTGCCACTTCGAGTCTTAGCTTGAACTGAGCCTGTGGTCTTCCATTTCCTCAATATGTTCCTAACTGTGGAAACAGACAGCTGAAATCTCTGCGACAGCTTTCTGTATCCTTCCCCTAAACCATGATGGTGAACAATCTTTGTCTTCAGGTAATTTGAGAGTTGTTTTGAGACCCCCATGTTGCTACTCTTCAGAGGAAATTAAAAGAGGAGGGAAACTTACAATTGACCCCCTTAAATACTCTCTCACAATTAGATTCACTTGTGTATGTAGGTCAGAGGTCACTGAGCTTACCAATTTGAGTTGCAAAAATTAGTTCTAAAGGTTTTGAAATCAATAAAATGACAACAGTGCCCAAATTTATGCACCTGCCTAATTTTGTTTAAACAATTATTGTGCTTTTTCTGTAAATCCAGTAAACTTATTTTCACTTCTCAAATATATCACTGCGTGTGTCTCCTATATGATATATTTAACTGACATTTTTCTTATTGTAACAACCAACAATTTATACAGGAAAATCAGGACAATTAACCAGGTTGCCCAAACTTTCGCATCCCACTATATATATATATATATATATATATACATACATACACATACGCAGTGCTGACCATAATTATTAATACTCCTGGCAAAATTCGACTTAAAGTTACTTTTATTCAACCAGCAAGTCATTTTTTGATGGGAAATTACATAGATGTCTCACAAAAGATAATAAGACGATGTACAAGAGGCATTATTGTGGTAAAAAAATTCTCAGCTTTTATTTACATTTTAGCAAAAACTGTCCAGTCCAAAATTATCCATATCCTTCACAAACTGTCAAAGTCTGTGGGAAAAGCCAAAGTTCTATACCATTCCAAATAGTTCAAGCTGTTCTAAAGTATTCTAATTTCCCTGATTAATTGGGAACAGCTGTTTTAATCAACTCAACAGGTGAAAAACAGCAGCTCTCTGCAGTTGGTTTGTGGACAGTCATGGCTAAGACAAAGAAGCTCAGTGGGGACCTGCAGCTGCGCATTATGGCTGCTCACAAGTCAGGAAAGGGCTACAAGGCCATTTCTTAATGTTTTCACATTCCAGTGGATACACTGCAAAGTATTATAAAAAATACAAGATCTTCCGCACTGTGGAAAATCTTACAGGACGTGGTCGGGAAGCCAAACCTGTGCTGGCCAGGAGGATAGGGAGAGAAGTGAAAAAGAATACAAGAATCACCACCAAGGCCATCCTGGTGAATCTGGGCTCTGCTGGTGGAAATGTCTCAAGGCAGACAATCCAACAGACACTGCATGCACACTGCTGGGTTCCACAGATACAGACCAAGGAGGACGCCACTTCTCTAGATAAGGTACACAAAAGCTCGCTTGACCTTTGCAAATGCTCATCTGGACAAAGAAGAAGACTTCTGGTCTTCTGTGTTATGGTCAAATGAAACAAAAATTGTATTGTTTGGTCTCAATGATGTTTCCTTCATTTGCCATAAAAAAGGAGAAGCCTTCAACCCAAAGAACACCATCCCCTCTGTCAAACATAGTGGTGGGAACCTAATGCTTTGGTGGTGTTTTTCAGCCAGTAGACCAGGGAACCTAATCACAGTACCTGGCACCATGAAAAAAGAGCAATACATGAGGATTCTCAACGACAACATCGGGCAGTCTGCAGAGAATCTTGGCCTTGGGCACCAGTGGACATTTCAGCATGACAATGACCCAATGTGGTGAAGAAATGGTTAGCAGACAACAACATTAACGTTTTGGAGTGGCCCCGCCAGAGTCCTCACTTGAATCCAATTGAGAATCTGTGGAGGGAGCTAAAGATCAGGGTGATGGCAAGAAGACACTCCAACCTGAAAGATTTGGAGCTCATTGCTAAAGATGAACAAATATACCAGACATGCAAAAAGCTGGTCTGCAATTATAGGAAGTGTTTGATTGCTGTAATAGCCAATAAATTATTGAGGAGGGTATGAATAGCTAAGGATTATTGAGAAGGGTATGAATAATTTTAAACTAGACACTTTTTGCTCAAATGCAAATAAAAACTGAAATATATTTTTTTCCACAATAATGCCTCTTGTACATCGTCTTATTATCTTTTGCGAGACACCTATGTAATTTGACATCAAAAAAATTACTTGCTGGTTGAATAAAAGTAACTTTAAGTCAAAATTTGCCAGGGGTATGAATAATGATGGGCAGCACTGTGTGTGTATGAATAATGATGGGCAGCACTGTGTGTGTATGAATAATGATGGGCAGCACTGTGTGTGTGTATATATATATATATATATATATATATATATATATATATATATATATATATATATATATATATATATATATATATATATATATATATATATTGTCTAATTGCTCCTCACTTGTCTCTAATCACAAGTTGTAATTTGATCTCTCCCCATGCCATGGCAGAGATGGCAGATAAGCTAATTTGAAAGCACAGGATAACAATATAGCCATTTGGTTCCCAACTGTTTCTGTGCTAAGTTCTTCTGCCTTACTATTACCGATTTTTGCCTAGATTTTGACTACTTTCTGCCTGCCGCCTGCACTGACCTCTGCCTGGATTTTGATTACTCTCTGCCTGCCACCTGCACCGACCTCTGCCTGGATTTTGACTATTTTCTGCCTGCCGTCTGCACCGACCTCAGCCTGGATTTTGACTACTTTCTGCCTGCCGTCTGCACCGACCTCAGCCTGGATTTTGACTACTTTCTGCCTGCAGTCTGCACCGACCTCAGCCTGGATTTTGACTACTTTCTGCCTGCCGTCTGCACCGACCTCTGCTTGGATTTTGACTACTTTCTGCCTGCTGTCTGCACCGACCTCAGCCTGGATTTTGACTACTTTCTGCCTGCTGTCTGCACCGACCTCAGCCTGGATTTTGACTATTTTCTGCCTGCTGTCTGCACCGACCTCGGCCTGGATTTTGACTACTTTCTGCCTGCCGTCTGCACCGACCTCTGCCTAGATTTTGACTATTTTCTGCCTGCCGTCTGCACCGACCTCTGCTTGGATTTTGACTACTCTCTGCAAATCCGATCTGTCAATCAGAGTGGACAAATCCCACCAGCCATTTCCAAATAAATAAGTGAAAAGGAAATTAAACCTACCTTCTCTCCCGGAGGTCCAAGAGGTCCAGGATAGCCTTTAGGACCCTGTAGAACGAAAAAACAAAATTAACATGTCATCCCAGTAAAATCACATCTGATACAAAAACTGTATTGAATGGACAGCTGGAATTCTTATGGCTCTAAACAATGGACGCACATGTTATGGGGGAGATTGGATTGCCACATATGGTAGGTGGGGGGGGGAGATGGGTGGCTGTACATGTGTTGGGGGAGGAAATTAACTGGCCACACAAATCAAGGAGGGGTAGATAGATGACTGCATAGATGACTGCACATTTTCTGGGAGGGGCGGAGTACTGGATGCCCTCACATTCTATGTGAAGAGAGGAATGGTACACCCCTGTAAGATTTGTGCAAGGATAACAGCTCACCTGTCCCAACGCTCTGCTCTGGTTGTGCTTCCTGCTCCTTCTTCAGACCCGTTACTTGTTATCATGTCATAACATGCATCAGGTCACTGGCATAGGCAGACGCAAGGGGGGATTACAGCTGCCCAGAATCCCCCCTCAGACCAGGGCCGTTGCCATGCTTGGGGAGAGGCACACGTTGAGACACCAGAATATCTGCAGGCGTCCTGCAGCTCACAGCACTGCCCCATTTCTTTCTCTACTACAGTTGACTTTGGATGGAGTAGCAGCCTGTGTACAGAGCATGGAGCAGCTCTGGGGAACTTAACAGAGTCAGATATGAGCACAGCCCTTTGCCCTGCTGTGTGAATGCTTCACTTTCCCCTTCATTAGCGATGTCGGCTGTCCTCATTATTATCTGTATCCAAACTGCTCCTCATCAATCCTGTTGTTGGTGGGTCGGACGAGAAATTGCATTATGTGTACCCAGCATGATGTCCTACCATATTATTATACTGTATTGTGCGTGGCTGAGGGAGACCTTTCAGGAATCCCCCCCTTGAAAAACCTGGGTTTGCCCCTGGCTGAGATGAGGTAGGGAGTGAAATGAAGACAGGAAGTGCGGATGGAGCAGCGCGCCAGGACAGGGCAGTTGTAATCCTTACACAAATCATACGAGGGACCTGGGGAGCAGTTGGGAGGGACACATTTCCTGGGGGGTGCAAGCCCCAGTTTCCCTTTGCCCTTGGGCCCTATTGGGCTAGCCCATAGCCCTAGCTGCAAGGGAAGAGTGCTATCCACTTCACCAATGTGCTGCCTGATAAGACAGGTCCTAATGTAAGCTATAATGTCCTATGTAAGCTATATTTATTTTAGATTTGGTCTGTATTGATTGTCCCTCCAATCACCTTCCCATTAAAGGGAACCAGAACTAAGTAAAATTATTTAAAATAAACACATGATGTAACTTCAAATGAGCATTACATAGTTACCTTGCCATCAGTTCCTCTCAGAAGCTCACCATTTTCTTCTGACAATAATCCCTTCCAGTTCTGACAACATTTTGTCAGAACTTAATTATATCAGTTGCTCTCAGTTATATACCAGTTGCTGTCAGTTATAGCTGAGTGGACAACTGATGTGCCAGGTAATGTCCATGTTTCCCTATGGCTCAAGTGGGCGATGTTACAGTTTAACAGTGTGCTGACCAGAAAGCTGTTATGGGGTAATGGCCATTTTCAAAATGGAGGACGGAGAATTCCCTTGATCACAGTGGACAAACAGGACACGGGAGAGGAGAAAGAGATTGACAAGTAGACTACACAGGAGTTAAGTATGACTTGTGTATGTTTATTTTGACTTTTCATTTTCAGTTCAGGTTTTCTTTAAGAAGGGAGGATGAGGTCATCAAACACCTAGAAAAAAACCTCAGAGACAACGGGAGCCCAATAGCCCGATATGTCACTAAGCTTTGAAGAGTAAACTAGCTGAAATTGAAGAACTGTTTCAAAGGTGGGTTGCAGCAAGGGGCAACCAACCAAATGAAGCAGATGCAAAATTATACCCTGTCTCCACTCGGGTGTTCCAGATGTAGCTTGTTGGACATGGTTGCACTCTTAGAAAAGGTTATTGGTACTAAGAGTGGCCAAGTCACTATAGTCCAATGGGCCACCAGAAAGGGACGTTTTGCTGACACAACAAGGGTGAAGAGGCGCCCAAAACTGATAAAATAAAAAGGAGTAGAGTTGGCTTACCCATCAAATAACACTTTGATTAAAATATCAAATAAAAAGGAGTAGGCTTACCTCTAAGAGACGATTTTATTTGTACAGGCAATACGTTTCGGAGGCACCCAAACCTTTTTGGCTATACTGTAGATGGCACTTTACTTGGCCTGAGGAAGTGGGCTTGTACCCTCGAAACGCGTTGCCTGTGCAAATAAAATCGTCCTTACACATCTCTTAGAGGTAAGCCTACTCCTTTTATTTGATTTTTTAACGAAATTTTTTCAATCCTAAGTGCCTCTTCACCCTTGTTTTCCTATTAAGAAGAGTGGGGTGGAGAAGACGAGGGAATGGTTATGGAGCCTGAGGACAGACATGAACAATGCACAGAGGTATGTGGATCCAGTATGGACATACCTCTGTGCTTACCTTAGGTAGCTTTGCCTCAGGTATCCTTTGAGGCAAGGCCAGTGTATAAAAGGCTATATTTCTAAAGTTCATTTCTAAGGGTTCACTTTATGGTTCTTAGAAATTCATCTTGACTTTGAAGAAGTATATAAGCTGCTCTTGGTTATCCTTCAAGTCATGTTGGGTTAACCCCGCCCTGTGTTGTGTAACTCTTCAAGCTTGAAGGCATCTGATGCCCAGAAGAAGACCAGATAAGACATTGCCCCATAACACTTCAGCTGGCAAGCATATTACTTAGGAGGGGGTTATCTATCATTGCAAAATATGAGTATGTTTCAAATGTAAAGAATTGCCTTGTTGAGGAGAGGCAAGGCCGAGATGTGGAGCATCTGGTGTTGTCCATCGAGGATTTGATTTATATCATCCTCTCTCGAGTTTTGCAGTGTGAGTTAGTACAAACACTTGGAACAAGATAAGAAGAAATGGCTAATTTACGTTTTTTGGTTTTTACTTTTTTCGTACCACAAAGGGATTTGAGCAACTGCAAAACAGCTCCGTGTATTAGTCAATAATTAGAGGCGTCGTGTTACGGACCTGCAGACAATTTCCTTGTTGATAGGAAGAGCGTAAACAACAGTGGTCACCATTATTACTGTGGATGCCGAACAGATAGCATCCGCTAAACACCAGACAAACGCAAGATGGAAATCAGATGTACAGCTGAAATGTACAGCCAAATATCATTCTTAAAGTGGCCTAGTATTAAATCCATGCATAGGAATCCAATGTTATATCCTGAAATAGGATAGTTAAAGGAGAACTGTAGAGAGAGGGATATGGAGGCTGCCATATTTATTTCCATTAAGCTATACCAGTTACCTGGCTATCCTGCTCATCCTCTGCCTCTAATACTTTCAGCCATAGACCCTGAACAAGCATGCAGATCATCAGATTTTTCTGACAATTTTGACATATATGACAAGATTAGCAGCATGCTTGTTTCTGGTGCGATTCAGCCAAATAGATCATCGGGGCTGCCAGGCAACTGGTATTGCTTAAAACTAAATAAATATGGCAGCCTCCATATACCTCTCACTACAGTTCTCCTTTAAATAACAGTATAGATTACATACCCTAAAACAACAATGGGGAGGAGGCAGCTACTACTACCCAAGGCAGGGCCGCCATTAGAAATTTTGGGGCCCCTCACACATCATCAGGCCTGGGGCCCCCCTCCCTGGGCCCACCCACTGGTTTCTGTGCCCACTCACTAGCCACCCCACCCCCGTGCATGAAGTGCGCTGCGCGAAAAAATGTTCATGGCTCAGACACTAAAGAAAGCGACATGCACAGCAAGATGCGGGGGGGAAGTGGGCGTGGCCATGGCATGTTGAGGGTGGAGTCAAATACTAGCAAAATACAGGTAGTCCCCAGTTAACAAATGAGATAGGGACTTGTAGGACCGTTATTATACTTTATCCATTCTCTTTTGTTCCCCTCTTTTCTTCCTGTGCCTCTTTTGTCAGTGCTGGAATGCAGTGTGCTGGTTAGTGAGCCACAGGCCCGCAGCCAGCAGATGCGGCCCTTCCAGCGCTTGGGGGGGCCCAGGGCCCCCAGAAGCCCTGGGCCCCTCACTGCAGTGTCAGTTGTCCCCCCCTGATGGCTGCCCTGACCCAAGGAGATAGATGGACAGGTTAAAGGGGTTGCTGCATATGGAAGAGCAAAATGCATATGGAAAAGGGAACTGCAAGTGGGGAACACCACATGGGAATAGTGCAGCTGCTGCCTGGGGAAGCTGCACATGAAAAAGAGAGGCTGCTGTACGTGGGGGCATTACACACCAAAGAGGAGGCAGCACATGGATTGAGAGGGAGGCTCCTGCACATACAAAGGGAGCCCGAAGAAAATTGTCCTAGGGGGAGAAAAGATAGGGACACCAAGAGCCATATATAGTATGTACTGGTGATATGGCGGGATGAAGTTGGTAGAGTAATTAAAAAACATACTCACAAAGCAGGGTTACCTTAAAAGGGAAGGTCCGAGGAACTTAAAAATAAAAAATCCACTAACCTGTGGCTTCCTCCAGCCCCTGGTATCCGTCCTGTGCCCTCGCCGGTGGCTCCCTGTCCCCTCCGGTGGAGAAGCCGACCTCGCCAGGTTGGCTTCTACATCGGCTTCCTCTGCTCTCCAGGGTGCGGCTCACTGGCCGGGCTTACGTCATCTGCACTGTACAACGCAGGCGCAGTAGTAGTAGGAATCCTGAGCCAGGGGGACCCAGGACCACCAGCGGTGAGCAGAGCTGCGGCGAGGGCACAGAACGGCTGGCAGGGGCTGGAGGAAGCCACAGGTAAGTGGATTTTTTATTTTTAAATTGCTTGGATGTGTCCGTTAAAGGCAACCACTGTAGAGGCGCTTGGCCCAGCTAAAGATCTGCACTGTACCTACTCCTTACCTAGTGCCTGATGAAGCGGACTCATACCTGTGTAACGCGTTGCATTTTCCCCTGGAGTATGTAAATAAATTTGTTCTGCTAAACTTTGTTGCCATATCTTGTGTGTGTTTGGAGGAGGTAAGTCCACCACTGCCTCCACAAATTTTAAACTTTTTAGACATTTTTTTTTCTTCTGGCGCCTCTGTATCCCTGTTACATAAGCATCACATACCTCAGGCTTAAAGAGAGCCCAAGGTGGGCTCATGAAGTTAAAAAAATCTAGGTTTCCTGATTCGTGGGGCTGTGCGGAGAGCGGTGGTGTGGGGACACAGAGGCATGTCATGAGGCACAGAACATGCCTCTGTGTCCCATCTGCCCCCCCACACAAACCGCCTCAGGTTCTCTTTAAAGTGATAAATCCAGAGTTCAAAAGTTAATTTAGAAGCAGAGTAATGTGTTCGCCTCAGATTTTTTTTTCCAGCCGGGTGGCATGAAAAAGTAGCCGAGTGGGGCGCAATCAGGGGAATGCAGGGCCGGCACAACTCTGCTTAAAGCATAGGAGGAGGATGAGGAGCACCCAGCCAAAAGAGCCTGGGGAGATCACTGGAGTACATATAAGATTTGTTATAGGCTGAAAAGAAATGCGGCATTTAAAAACCATCAACATCATAACAGCACAAAAACATTTCTATCCTTGTTCAAACCTTTATCTACAGTGTTTAGCCAATGGCTACATTTTCTCTCTCTTTTTAGTCTTTCTTTATGTGACTTGGAGCCACTCATTAATACAATAACGAGAAGATCACTTAAAGTGTATAAAAGATGAGTTGAGTATAAAAGAAGAATTTATACTTACCTGGAGCTTCCTCTAGCCCCATGTATTCAATTGGCTCCCATGCCATCCTCCCAGGTAGCTCAGTTTGTCTTCAGTCTTCTCCGTTAGGAAGGCTTCAGTCCCACCAGTCGGGCTTAACTGCGCATGTGTGCTCTGGCTGCGCGGCTCTGCTGCGTTCCCGTTGCCAGGGGTGCATTTGGGGAAGACAGTTAATTTAGGCGCTGATGACTTGGGCATCTCCATAGGCTGTAATATGAAGGTAGGTTTCCCCGTAATGGGACCCTGAGCAGTAAGAAGGAAACGAAATCCAGACTTACCTGGTGCTTCCTCCAGGCCCCTGTACCCGTGAGGTCCCTTCCGTGGTCCTGCTGGCGGTTCCGGTAACCCAGCGAATCCAGCCCCTGGCGCGCTCCCTGCGCATACGCTGTTCAGTCTTCAGAGAACCGCTCATAAGGATTACAGGAGCCGCCAGCTGGACCACGGAAGAGACCAAGAGGCCGCGGGGGACCTCACGGGCTACGGGGAGCTGGAGGAAGCCCCCGGGTAAGTCCAGATTTCCTTTTTTTCTTACTGCTCAGGGTCCCTTTAAGTTGTGTCCCTGCGAACAAAAATGTGTAGGCACTGGGAGATCGCTATAATCTTGTTTTTGAGAAAGGGGGGTAGAGGAAGAGGGGGTTGCTGTTAGGAGTGAATCTGTGCTGGTTCATACTTAATAGGGTCTGAAGAAGGCTTATTAGCAAAAAGATTACTCTTTTTCTGTTTATTTAGCCAATAAATGGTATCATCCTGATCCAAAACTTCTTGCTTTTGCTAATGGCTAACACGGTACAGTACTCTACTGCTAATAATAACATTTTACACACACACATATATATGTATGTATATATATATATATATATATATATATATATATATATATATATATATATATATATATATATATATATATATGAAATTATAGCTGATAACATTTATCTCAGACAGCGATGTGTAAAAGCGATCACAGCATGTCATAAACACATAGACAGTCTCGGCATCAGAGAAGTAAGAGCTATTTATAGCTGGTAGGCATTCAGATGCAGCGAGACACACAGGCCACGATCTATGAATATGTACAGTATAACTACCCACCAATGTCAATATAAACAGGTACAAAGGCAATATCACTGTCATTAACATTCCTGGGCCTTGCTGTTACATGCTCGCTGTGCTACCTTCCCTTACAAGAAAGCCATTTGTCATGTCACCTTTTATCTTGACACTCCTACAAGCAGAACAAATTACTGCACCCCCCTGCAGAAGAGACACACGCAGTGCGGGCCACGTCCAAACACCAGGCATAACTGCGGTAGCCCACGGCAACTAGTCAGCAGTGAAAAATCAGGAACGGATCAGACTAAAGCGCTGAAATGAGACTTGTCTGTGGTCAGAGAATCTAGCATTCTAAAAATGGCTCTATTAGCTTATCTGTGGACCTTTAGAATGTCTTTTATGCTGATATCCATCTTGAAGCGCTCACTCCCCCCCCACCCAAAACAAAACCTGATATAATACTTCCTTAAAGGATAACCGAAGTGACATGATGAGATAGACATGTGTATGTACAGTGCCTAGCACACAAATAACTATGCTGGGTTCCTTTTTTTTCTTTCTCTGCCTGAAAGAGTTAAATATCAGGTATGCAAGTGGCTGACTCAGTCCTGACTCAGACAGGAAGTGACTACAATGTGACCCTCACTGATAAGAAATTCCAACTATAAAACACTTTCCTAGCAGAAAATGGCTTCTGAGAGCAAGAAAGATAAAAAGGGGAATTTATCAGTGAGGGTCACACTGTAGTCACTTCCTGTCTGAGTCAGGACTGAGTCAGCCACTTATATACCTGGTATTTAACTCTTTCAGGCAGAGAAAAAAAAAAAAAAAGGAACACAGCATAGTTATTTGTGTGCTAGGCACTGTACATACACATGTCTATCTCATCATGTCACATGTCACTTCGGGTATCCTTTACAGTACACCTGAACTGAGAGAGATATGTAGGGATTATCATGTCTAGAACTCAAGGAGTTGTATGTAAGTCTCTGATTTGCTAGGCATGATCATGTGCTAAAGCAGGATGTGATCACAGCAAATCTGAGTTTTGATCAAGTGCAAGGATAATGTCCATGGTTCCCTATGGCTCAAGTTTAACTTTTGTCCATGTTTGTCCATGTTCCCCTAGGGCTTAAAGAGAAACTGTAACCAAGAATTGAACTTCATCCCAATCAGTAGCTGATACCCCCTTTCCCATGAGAAATCTATTCCTTTTCTCAAACGGATCATCAGGGGGCTCTGTATGGCTGATATTGTGGTGAAACCCCTCCCACAGTACGATGTCAGCACCTCACAGCTCTGAGGTCCTGACACCACACTGTGGGAGCCTTGTTGCATTGTGGGAAATAACAGCTGTTTCTAACTGCCAAAAATGTAAGCAGCATCTCCTTCCACTGACATCACCTGCCAGCAGTAAAAATGTCACCATGTGATAAATGTTAGAAAGTAAATCAGGGAGAGGAAAGATTTTGCAATGAGCAAACACTGACTAAATCATTTACACATAATTATAGTAAAAATTAAGCACTTTTTATTACATTATTTTCACTGGTGTTCTTCTTTAAGTTTAACAGTGTGCTAACCAGGAAGCTGTTAAAGAGCCATTGACATTTTCAAAATGGAGGACAGAGAATTCCATTGATCACAGTGGACAAACAGGACGCAGGAGAGGAAAAAGAGATTGGGGCGTAGACTACACAGGAGGTAAGTATGACGTGTGTATGTTTATTTCGATTTTTAATCTTCTGTTCAGGTTTGCTTTAAGGACCTATTTTACACCAGATACCTAAGAGCTCTTGTGGAGTCCATGCTTTAACCTCCCTGGCGGTAAGCCTGAACTGAGTTCGGGCTATGCCGCTGCGGAGGATTTCTCAGGCCCCGGTGGGCCGATTTGCATATTCAGTTTTTTTATTACACGCAGATAGCACTTTGCTAGCTGCGTGTACATTACGATCGCCGCCACTCCGCGCCGATTTGCTGCTACCCGCCGCGCCCCCCACCTAGATCCCTTGCGCAGCCTGGCCTATCAGTGCCAGGCAGCGCAAAGGGGTGGATCGGGACTCCCCCCGTGCGCCATGACGTCGATGACGTCATCCCGATCGGCGACGGGGGAAGCCAAACAGGAAATCCCGTTCTGAACTCCTGATTTCCTGTTTGCTCTGATCTCCGTAGGCGATCGGAAGGGGAGGGGGGATGCCGCTGTGCAGCGGCTATCATGTAGCTAGCGCTAGGCTAGCTACATGATTTAAAATAAAAAAAAATGAATGTGCTGCACTGCCCCCTGGCGGTTTTAATAGACTGCCAGGGAGGTTAATGGGCAAGAGACGTTTAGGAGGTGCAAGGAAGACCCTGACAATATTATTTAATGCTTCGGCTATTTAGTTTTAATTAATGCTGCACAGCCTTTGTATAGTGAGCCTGTGAAAATGTCAGAAGACGGAGGGTCTATCGAAAATCTTTGGGGTATACTCTTTGCTTCCAAGTGAAGATAAGGCAAAAAAAAACCTGCAAGAGATCTATATGGGCAGCACAGTGGCGTAGTGGTTTGTGCTCTCGCCTTGCAGTGCTATATCCGCGGTTTAAATCCCAGCCAGGGCACTATTTGCACAGAGTTTGTATGTTCTCCCTGTTTCTGTGTGGGTTTCCTCCCGGCAGTCCGGTTTCCTCCCACATTCCAAAAACATACAGATAAGTTAATTGGCTTCCCCCTACAATAAGCCCTAGACTACGATACCTATGATACATCCACTACACGATACATACATAGAGGTATGACTATGGTAGGGATTAGATTGTGAACCCCTCTGAGGGACAGTTATGTGACAATATACTCTGTACAGCGCTGCGGAAGATGTCAGCACTATATAAATAATAATAATATCCTATCAAATGCAAAGGGTTTTTGTTGAAGTAAGTAGAGTTGGTGTTGCAGTCAAGAAGCAGCAACAAGTAAAGATTAACTTGCTTATGGTCAATTATATCATAGCTCCCAACTGTCCCTCTTTCCTCCTCATTTGTCCCTCTTTCAGGACTTTGTCCCTCTTTCTATGTAAATATACATATTTCTCTATTGAAAATGTGTTTAATTGGCTCTAAACTTTATTTCCATCTTTTTAAATGATCTATTTCTTATTTTCAAATGTCAATTTGAAGGAAAATGAACCAGGGTAGAAAGGACCAGTGTGATTTGAATTTTAAAACAACATATTTTTCTTATGAAATCTTTATGGTGTGCGTGACTAGGGGTGTGCCGTGGGCGTGATCAGGGGTGGCAGGGGTGTGGCTTAAGTGTCCCTCTTTCTCATCTCAAAAAGTTGGGAGGTATGGTTATATACACTTTACAATGATTATTCTCTACAATGAGAACAATAAATATGGTCCCAAAAACAGAAGTAAAATGAAAATATGATAACGTTACCTGGTCGCCTAGGGGTCCACGATCTCCCACTAATCCCACTGGCCCTGGATCTCCCTATAACACAGACAGAAATGTATTAAAATTATCCATGTGAAAATTCTGAGAAAAGTGAAACTCGAAAAATAAGAATATCGTGCTAAAATGAATTTATTTCAGTAATTCAACTTGAAGGGTTAAACGGATGTATGAATTAGGAACCCTTTGCAGGCGTTTTGGATGAATTAGCAAATTAGAGGCTAACACTTTGAGCCCAGAATATTGAACATTTTCCCAATATTCTAATGGTTTGAGATTTTGATTTGGGGTTCTCATAAGCTGTAAGCCATAATCATCAAAATTATAACAAATAAAGGCTTGAAATATCTCGCTTTGCATGTAATCAGGTTTATTTCATATATTAGTTACGTACAAAATACTGTGGGAGGCGCCCTTATGACTCAGGGTATACAGCACAACATAGATATATTAAAGGTAAGCGTAAAACGTCTTACCTGGTGCGAAGACTCACACACAAAGGTAGTAGAATTCAAATTTATTTATTGCACTAAGGACTTAGTGCAATAAATAAATTTGAATTCTACTACCTTTGTGTGTGAGTCTTCGCACCAGGTAAGACGTTTTACGCTTACCTTTAATATATCTATGTTGTGCTGTATACCCTGAGTCATAAGGGCGCCTCCCACAGTATTTTGTACGTATTAATACCCCACAACGTGGGGTTATATCATTATAGTTTATAGTGGTATTTTTTCCCGGGAACGGCGACCGACAAGGCCGAGTGGAGACGGTACTTCTCCACATGCTCTGATGGTGGTTGCTAGATAAGCAACCCAGAATTGTGAGTATATTTTCACTACAATAGACCGAATTACGCAACGATAATACTCGATATCGGGCTCCCGGTGTCCTTGTGCTTTTCTGTTTCTACTAGTACTACATATATTAGTTACACCTTTTAAGTTGAATTACTCAAATAAATGGACTTTTGCACTATATTCTAATTTTTCGAGTTTCACCTGTAGAAGAGATTTTATTGCTAGTTGGGTCCATGTGGGAGGCAGTGCATTTATTTCCAATTCCTGGTGACTTCTCAATATAGTAAATAAATTCCTCAAATTATTATTTTTTCTTCAAATCCAGCAACACCCCAAGGAAGACACTTGTATATTCAACTTTTGAATATCTATATTGAATATCCCGAGGAGCACCATCAAATCCATCATCTACAAATGGAAAAAAGTATGATACCACAGCAAACCTGCCAAGAAAGGGCCGCCCACCAGCACTCACAGACTGGACAAGAAGGGCATTTATCAGAGAGGCAGCAGAGAGACCAAAGGTAATCCTGCAGGAGTTGCAGAGTTCCACATCACTGGAGACTCAGTACATAGGACCACGATAAGCCATACACTCCATAGAGCTGGGCCTTATGGAAGAGTAGCCAGAGAAAAAAAAACATTACTTCGCGTTAAAAATAAGAAGGCACGAGGGCGCATGCGCGGCGCTTCCGGAATGGCCGCTTGATCTCGGAGCTCCAGCCCGTACCACTGTCCGCTTAGCCGCACACAGCCACACAAAGCTTCCTGAGCGCGGCTCTTACCGGGATCGATAGCGGAGACTCTCCTGCGGCAGATGCCCTCAAAACCGCCACCCAAAACGGCAACACAGAAGGGCACGATGGATCGGTTTGTCCGCCCCTCAGGTAATCAAGATGGCGCCGACCACGCAGAGCACATTGATCCGCCAGGCATACAGGCCCACACAAATCCTGACACAGCTCCAGTCACAAACGCAGCCTTAGAAGCTGCGCTGGACAGACACTATCATTCCCTGCAGGAATCCTTCCAACAGCTCATGCTCTCAGCAGTAAAAGAGCTCAAAGCGGACATTTTAGGCCTGGGAAATAGAGTAAACACTCTGGAAGACAAATACGATGCTTTAGCACAGAAACAAGCAGACTTAGAAGAAGAGCAACAGCTCTCCCAATCTGACTGCAAATCCCTGCGTACTGCTCATGAGGATCTGGAAAATAGAGAGAGGAGACAAAACCTCAGAATAAAAGGGATTTCTAAATCTGTAACCCCAGACCAAATTAAAGCTCATCTCACTGATCTCTTCAAAACATTAGCTCCAGACATACCAGATGAACTTTGGCGAATGGATAGGGCTCATAGATCCCTAAGTGATAAACAAGCTACTTCAAGGGGGCCAAAGGACATTATCATAAGACTGCATTACTACGAGGCTAAAGAGATCATCTTGGGGGCTTTACGCAAATCACCCTCAACTTCTTTCAAAGGAGATGACATACAAGTTTTCAATGATCTCTCACTTATAACGTTAGCTAAACGCAGGGCTCTTAAACCCATCACACAACTTCTGAGGGAGTCTAACATCCCCTACAAATGGGGTTTTCCCTTCCGTCTTATTGTTATCAGAAATGGTATGACTTTCTCGCTCACGGACCCAGATGACGCCCCTCTCTTCCTCAAGCAGATGGGCCTAAGACCACCACCACCGGACCCCTCCCAACGTCTCCGCTCTCCTTTGGCGCTCTCTCCCCCTAGGAAGGTCCGCCATATATCAGAATGGACCAAGGCCCCGATCCGCAGCCTTACCTACACACAGGACTCGGAGTCTATGGAAGCACACCCTAGCTAACTCCCTGATGTCTTTGGCATAACCTGGGACATAAACTGTTCGCAAAAATTATGCTTTATAACACAAAACCTTAAGCGGAAGAAAAAAAAAAAAAAAAAAAGGAACACTCACTTAACTTTCAGTTCACCTATGGGGAACACCTATTGAGGTGCTTCTTGCTTACCACTAATCTGGAAATACTCTCGCTATCACCGGTACTAGACTGATATGCTTAACATGGGCTATGGGACTCGAGACAACGGTCTCGGTGCTCCAGCATCCGCCCTCGGAGGCTCACTCCCGGACCTACCGGGTCCCCTGAGGTCCCAGGTATTTCCGGGGTATCCTCACCCAGACAACCATTTTGGGTTGTCCCTACTTGCGGCCACATGATATGCAGTGGCTGTTTAAGGTTATGGATGGTAATGTTTATGTTTCTGTTAACTAACCTTCTTTTGTTTAGGTTTAATGGTTTTCCCCTACTTAAGTCACGGTGTTCAGAGTTAGTCTTATTCCTCACAAGTCTCTACATGCTGGATTATGGTTAAACTCATTACTTTAAATACAAAGGGTCTCAACTCCCCCCAGAAAAGGTTTTCCCTGCTGAAGGACCTTAAAAGGCTGGATATAGACATTGCCATGCTACAGGAGACTCATTTCCGCTCGTCTGATACAATCCGATTAGGAGATAAGCTTTACTCGGAAATTTATCTAGCCTCAAGTACTACCAAACGAGCGGGAGTGGCTATCCTGTGCAAAAGCAATCTCCCCTTCCAGGTACAAAAAACAATCTATGATCCTAAAGGTCATTATATTATACTAATAGGAACTTTAGCGGGAAAACCCATCACTTTGGCAAATGTATATGTACCCAATACGCAACAAATAACCTTTTTGTCCTCCTTTTTTACCAAACTGCACAAAGCATTAATAGGTACCCTCCTTATTGGAGGAGACTTTAACTTAGCTTTCTCCTCCACTATGGATAGGAGTGTCTCCAAAAACGCTACTATAAATTCCACTCATGACCGCAACTCCCGTAACTTCAGGGCACTGATGAGAAAATACAGGTTAATAGATCTCTGGAGGGTCTGTAACCCCACACAGAAAGAATACACGTTTTTTTCTCCACCACACGCCTCACATTCCCGTCTAGACTATTTTTTCTCTAACTCGAATTTACTCCCCTCTCTTCTGAATTCAGAAATTACACCAACAGCTTGGTCTGACCATCAGAGCGTCACTCTAAATCTAAACTGGTTGCACACACCACATAAACCCATGAACTGGAGACTAAACGAAACATTACTAAAAGACAAAAATCTACTACCTGGGATTACTGAGGAGTTGCGATCATTTTTTCAACAAAATCAAGGTTCGGTCTCATCATATGGTATCCTATGGGAAGCTCATAAAGCTTTCATCAGGGGACAGTTCATAGCTGAAGGCTCTAGGCGTAAAAAGTCCTCATCCCAGAAATTGCTATCCCTTCAAGCAGCCTTATCTCAAGCTCAAGCAAAATATAAAAGTAACCCCTCACAAGAACACTACCATAATATGCAACAGCTTAAGCAAGACATACGCTCTCTTCAGACTATCCACCTTGAAAAAAGTCTCAGATGGACTAGGCAGCTCTTTTTTGAAAGGGGCAACAAACCCCACACCATCTTAGCCCGGAAACTTAACCCTAAAAGCTCCCAACGAATAATTTACTCGATGAAAGATAGGGACGGCACCACGCACTATGACCCACAAAAAATATCCAAAATTTTTACCACTTTTTATGAAGAATTATACAATCTCCCTGACCAATCTAACAATCCTGCATACTCGGATAAAGTAGAAGCCTTCCTATCACCCCTAAATCTACCAAAACTCACAGAAGCCCATCGTACATTACTTAATTCCCCTATCACCATAGCAGAACTTACAGAAGTTCTTAAAAAACTACCATCCTCTAAATCTCCTGGACCAGATGGGCTCCCATACTCGTACTACAAAACATTTAAAAATATCCTACTACCCCATCTATGTACCTTAGCTAATAAAATCATGGAAGGAGAGACTCCTCCCACCTCTATGCTAAACTCCCTCCTCACAGTAATCCCTAAGGAGGGCAAAGACCCCCAACTCCCCCAGAGTTACAGACCTATCTCCCTCCTAAACTCAGACCTTAAAATTATCACGAAAACCCTCTCCAACCGCCTAAATCCCATTTTACCACAATTGATCAATAACGATCAAGTAGGGTTCATATTAGGAAGACAAGCTGGTGATAATACTAGGAGAGCAATAGATCTCATCTCCATTATGAACAAAAACCAGAGGCCCTCTCTGCTCCTTAGTTTGGATGCAGAGAAGGCCTTTGATAGATTATCCTGGCCATTCTTATTTCAGATCCTCAAACACCAAGGCTTTGAAGGCCCATTCATAACAATGCTCCAATTTTTATACTCCTCCCCTTCCTCGACGGTAAAACTCCCTTCAAACTCTCCCCAACCATTCAAGATACAAAATGGTACCAGGCAAGGGTGCCCCTTATCTCCCCTCCTGTTTGCCATTAGCATAGAACCCTTAGCATCAGCTATAAGATGTAATACAGACATCAAAGGAATATCCCTAGGTAAGTCTGAATACAAAATATCACTCTTTGCAGATGACATATTGCTCTCCATTACGAATCCTCTTCTCTCACTCCCTGCCCTCCATGACACATTAAACGAATATGAACTCCTCTCCGGTTTTAAACTTAACAAAGACAAAACAGAAGCACTCCCAATTAATTTCCCGCTCCACCTCCTTGAATCCTTAAAATCAGCCTTTCCCTACAAATGGAAGACCCATACTCTAAAATACTTAGGAATCAACCTTACCCCATCCTACTCCACAATTTACAAACATAATTTCCCATCACTCATTCAAAAAATCCTTCAAGATCTCCACAAATGGACCGCATATAAGATATCCTGGATTGGAAGGATATACGCATTAAAAATGAATGTATTACCCCGCTTGCTGTACCTCTTCGAGACCCTCCCAGTTCAGGTTCCCTCATCTCAATTATCTAGGCTACAGTCTGAATTTTCAAAATTTGTATGGAATCACAAAAAGCCCAGAGTCTCTAAAACTGTCCTCATCTCTCTGAGAGAACAAGGAGGCCTAGGTCTCCCAAATTTAAAGGCATACTATCAGGCTTCTCACCTCAGACAGTTAACAGAGTGGTCCTCTTTTAGGGTATTTTCTAAATGGGGCCTTATAGAAGCTACTAGTGTTCTACCACTATCCCTAGCCTCCTTCATATGGTCAGATACCCCCCCGAAAGTTCCCCAGGCCAATCTTCTGCCAACTATATCATTCACCATCCGATTATGGAAATCGGTCATGTCTCTAGCCAACCTGAGATCCTCGCCATCCCCACTGTTCCCTATATTAGGCAACCCTTCCTTCCCCCCGGGACTCTCAAAACCCTTTATGGCCAGATGGTTTAATTACGGATACTTCAACCTGAACAATTGGACTGATTATGTGAGCGGGAAATTGATCTCTAGGTCCAAAATAGAAGAAAAAAAAACCCTCACCCCTCAGACTATTATGGATTATAATCAAATAGCTCATTTCCTACAACAGTACACTAAAAGAGCCCCTTCACTTTCCTCCTCCACCCCATTTGAACGTATTTGCCTTCACATAGGATACCAGAGAGGCCTCATCTCACAAATATATAACCTCCTCCAGACCAAATCAGGAACTCTCTCTCCATCTCACTTATACATGGAAAAATGGGAGACAGCTCTCTCTAGGAATATAGATACTGAAGATTGGACTGATATATGGGAAAATGCCCGACACACCTCCATGTGTACCCAAATAAAAGAAAATATTTATAAGATCTTATTCCACTGGTATCTAACCCCAGAGGTTTTATCTCGAATATACCCCAACACTCCAGATTGCTGTTGGAGGGGGTGTGGTTATAAGGGCTCTTTGGAACACATCCTTTGGTCCTGCCCCTCGATTACATCCCTGTGGATAGGGGTACAGAACTTGATATCACAGGTTACAGGGGTCTCGGTTCCCCTGGATCCACTCCATATGCTTCTGGGAAAAACTATACCAAATACTCCCAAATCCACTATGCGTTTAATCACTCACATTCTAACCGCTACTAGGCTCTCAATTACATCTGCCTGGAAAAAAATAGCTCCACCCACCATCCCAGATATTAAACTAAAAATAAATTGGACTAAATCCATGGAGCAGCTAACTGCCTCCCTAAGGAACACAGAAACTAACTTCCACAGAATATGGGACCCTTGGGAGCACTTTTCCCCAGATAACTTGCCCCCCTGACTTGCAAAAGCTACTTAATAATGGAGTGTACCCGGAGGAACTGAACCAACCTATATTTGTAAGGAGGCACAATGGCTTCAACGGCCTGATGACCCCAATAAATAGGACATAAGATGGTATGAGACCCTCTTACTTCCACTACTCCTTAACTGAAATAAGTATAAACAAACTACCTGAACATCGTGACTCACCACCAACCCCCCCTCATTATGAATATTTGTTTTTTATTCTGTATGCTTTTTACTCACTGAAATAATCATCTGATATATGTGGCCACGCCCTATGATTGGATCGTCAACTCCTTCTCCCTATGAAGGTTTCACCCTGACCACGAATCTTATCCCTACAGCTTGGTGACGCTGACTACACTTTCCCCAAGATACTTTTACCAATTTGTGGGGTGACCCACGTCGGCCAGAAGATAAACTTATAAAAGTTCATTTCTGACGGTTTCTAAGGGAAAGGAAAATCAAAAACAAAATTGATATGCATATATCAGCACCTGTTTCTTTGTTCACTTTTATATGTTTATATTGCCATAAGTTTTGAATCAGGATGATACCATTTATATTGCCATGTAACTCTTTTGTTGAATGAAGCAATAAAAAACAGTGTTACAAAAAAAAAAAAATAAGAAGGCACGTGGGCAATGCCCCAAATGTATGGAGGAAGGTGCTCTGGTCAGATGAGACCAAAATTAAACTTATTGGCCACCAAGTAAAATGCTATGTCTGGTGCAAACACAACACAATCCTATCAGCCCTAGAACACCATCCCCACAGTGAAACATGGTGGTGGCAGCATCAAGCTGTGAGGATGTTTTTCAGCAGCAGGGACTGGGAAACTGCCCTGAGTTGAGGGAAAATGGATGGTGCTAAATATGGGATATTCAAAACCTGTGTCAGTCTGCCAGTGAGACTGAGATAGAGGTTCACCTTCCAGCAGGTCAATGACCCAAAGAATACTGTTAAATCGACACCAGAGTGGGTTAAGTGGAAACATTTAAATGTGTTGGAATGGCTTAGTCAAAGTCCAGACCTCAATCCAATAGGTAATCTGTGGTCAGACTTGAAGATTGTTGTTCACAAGAGAAAACCACAAGCGAAAACCACCCAACATGAAAAAGCTATAACAATTGACTTGAGGAATGGGCAAAAACCCCAGTGGCAACGTGTGGCAAACTCAGAGAATATTCCAAAGCTACTTGCAGCTGTAATTGCAGAAAAAGGTGACTCCACAAAGTACTGATTTTAGGGGCGGGGGGGGGGGGAGTGGTTAATAGTTTTGCACTTGAAGTTTTCAGTTATTTTGTCCTACTCTGTCAATGATGTGGTGCAAACTCACAAGCAATACTTCTTGAACATTTTTGCGAGGCACTGTGCATGTTCATAAGAAGAAATAACTGAGGATGGTGAGGTGCACATCTTGTGTATGGACATCTGCTTCACTAGAGATGTATAAAAGGCCATCTCTATGTTCCTGGACCATCCATCCCTAAACAATGGGGGAAGAGGGGAGCTTTAACACCACTTATCATCCACATGTAGAGTTCTCTTTTAAATGTTTACCCATGGGAGTTTGATAACAGCGACACATAATGGTGACCAGCAAATCAGAGCTGACAGGTTTTGGTCTAGTCCATCTCCTCATGGGGGATTCTCAGTTTTCTTTGTTTTCAACAGCATTTTCTCAACGACGGTTTAACTGCTAAAGTAGTAACGATACCAGCCAGGCTCCCTACTCACTTGCACACTATTTTGGCAGTTGGACATAGCAACTGCCATTCAGGAAATGCTTTTGAAAAAGAAAACTCCGAGAAAAACCTATGAGGAGATGGACTAGTCCAAAACCTGTCAGTTCTGCCTTACTCTTTTCGGCGGAATGGTCCTTTAAAGAGAAACCGTAACCAAGAATTGGACTTCATCTCAATCAGTAGCTGATTCCCCCTTTCCCATGAGAAATCTTTTCCTTTTCACAAACGGATCATCAGGGGGCTCTGTATGGCTGATATTGTGGTGAAACCCCTCCCACAGTGTGATGTCAGCACCATGGTCCTGACAGTATCCTGTCTGTAAGTCTTGTTGCATTATGGGAAATAACAGCTGTTTACAACTGCCAAAAAAGCAAGCAGCATCTCCTTCCACTGACTTCACCTTGCAGCAGTAAAAATGTCACCATGTGATAAATGTCAGAATGTAAATCAGGGAAAGGAAAGATTTTACAATGGGCAAACACTGACTAAAGCATTTATACATAATTATTGTAAAAATGCAGCACTTTTTTTATTACATTATTTTCAGTGGAGTTAGAGACTCTGAAGCGAGAATAAATCTCGCTTCAGAGCTCATAGTTAGCAGGGGCACATGTGCTATCGCGCCGCTAAACGGAGGTCCCTTACCTCCCGAAATCCCCTCCGTGCAGCCGGGGATCTCCTCCTGGTTGAGGCAGAGCTAACCGCCGCAGCCCTGCCCCACGCGCGTCTGTCAGCGCGTATCTCCGCCTCTCCCCCGCCCCTCTCAGTCTTCCTTCACTAAGAGGGGCGGGGGAGAGGCGGCGATGCGCGTCTGATAGACGCGCTGTGAGGCAGGGCTGCAGCCGTTAGCCCTGCCTCTAGGAGCAGCAAAATCTACGACCAATTTGGTCGGGGGGGGGGGGTGAAGGGACCCCCGTTAAGCGGCGCGATAGCGGCAAGTGCCCCTGCTAACTATGAGCTTTGAAGCGAGAATTATTCTCGCTTCAGTGTCTCTTTAAGTGTCAGTGTATACGTGTTTGTGGGCACTATAAAATCACTATAGAAATGTCAGTACACACCATGTAGGTGCCTGCCTAGCGTTTATAAATGTTTTGTGTGGAAAGATCTGTAGAAGAAAGGGACGCCTACCTTCTTGCCGGGCGAGGCTTGGCCAGGTGATAATCCCGGATCTCCTTTTGGACCCTGTTGGAGAGATCAAAGACTGCCATCAACTACACAACTTAAAAGAAATGTGATTGTTTTTTCTAGTTTTGTTTTGCTGATGTTTTCCTTCATCAGAGAACTTCTAAGAAATCTTTCTGTGGAAAAGCAAGAAAATCTCTAATCCCACATCACACTTCAGCAGCCACTCCCCCCGCTCATTCTATGTGATGTGGGATAGGCAGCTATTTTCTGCTCCCCTTCATAACATACTTTCCCATGAGCTATAAATACAGGCGGACACACAGAGCACAAGCGGGCTGCACACACACACTAGACATACAGAACAGTACCAAACAGTCGCACCACCATTCAAAAAGTACAACATGTATTAATCAATAAAGTGCAAACATGAATAACTGGACAGGTACCACTCAGACCAATTGTGTCGCTTAGGTGCTCTGGGCCTCAGTGCGAGATTTGCAACTGCAGTGTCAAGGCCCATACACACCACACACTTTTTCCTGCAATGTTTTTTGGTCTTCTGTGGTATCCAGCAACATCTTGTAACATAATTTTACTTTAAATAGTTAAATGATGTTTAGCGACGTGAGGCGTGACGTGATGACGGTCACGATCGCGGACAATTGTTCTGAGTACTGCGATCGTATCGCACCCGTCGTGTGCCGGCGTGCGTAACTACATCAGAAGATGAATAGGGCAACAATCGTTTGTCAGATCTTGGGTTGCCAGTAGACGGCAGATCCATCTTCTGCCATCTTCTTGTGTATACATAGCTTCAGAGCTTTGTAGGCTGGGGGGAGAACAGTCTGTTAATCTTTACAACTAATTAAAGCACCTATAGAGGTGATCATTACCAGCTTAGCACTAATAAAGAGCTAATAAAGTGGTTGAAGAAAGTTCACTACTGGGCCCCTCTGGTCCATAGGCCCTGGTGCGGTTGCTACCTCTGCATCTCCTATTGCTATGTCACTGACATACACATACTGTTTAGGGCAGCAGACATTGAGGCTATTACGGATGGAAGAGCATACCTCCCAACTTTTTGAGATGAGAAAGAGGGACACTTAAGCCATGCCCCTGCCACACCCCTGATCACGCCCCTGTCACTCCCGTCACACCCCTAGTCACACACACCAGAAAGATTTCATAAGAAAAATATGTTGTTTTATAATTCAAACCACCCTGGTCCTTTCTATCCTGGTTCATTTTCTTTCATATTAACATTTTAAAATGAGTAATATATCAATTTAAAGGATGGGAGTAAAGTTTAGAGTGAATCAAACACATTGTTTCGTAGATATATATATATATATATATATATATATATATATATATATATATATATATTTACATAGAAAGACGGACAAAGTCCTGAAAGAGGGACAAATGAGGAGGAAAAAGGGACAGAGGGACAGGGCTCCCAAAGAGGGACTGTCCCTCCAAAAGAGGGACAGTTGGGAGCTATGTGCAAGAGGGTTGGTGGGCACCTGTTGCACTAACCCAGAAAATGATGTTCTCTCAGGCAGAGTCTGTTATTCTCATGGTGACTCTTTTATGTTTGTATCTGTCAGTCAAAAGACAGATAAAAGCAAGCTCTGCAACTGAATCCTTCCACATATCTAGAAAAACGTTTCTGCCTAGGCTGGGGCTTTAAAGGGTACTTGAAGTGACATGTGGCCATATAGTACCACTCCTGCTTAGGACTTGTCTTTGTTCAGTTGTTTTTTATTGCAAGGGTCAATGAATCAATGCTTTATCTCCACAGTCAGGGAAGTCTGACTCCTAATAACTAATTAGAGGTCATAGAGCTTCAGTGTGGCTGTGCAAACACTCCTGATAACAGGAAAGTTAAGAAGAGTTCAATAGTCATCTGTAATACCTGGTACACACTATGCAATTTTTAAGTCGGATTGACAAGAAATTTTCCATCATTCGATAATTTCCAGCATGTCCGATCTGCTTCCGAAAAGGATCAGTTTTGTGCAGTACTGATCTCAGAATCAAACCCTTTCTTAATCACATGTAGATCAGACAAGCTGGAAATGATCAAACGATGGTAAATTAAATTGGTCCGATAATAAAACTCTACAGTGCGCACCCAGCTTTAGTGTGATGTTAAAACAAACCTAAAATGCAAATAAATTGCTGACATTAGCAACCGAATCTATAGGTCCTACTCCTGAACGGGATTTCATTGGCCTCCCACAGTTTTATTTTGCATTTAAAAGCTAAAAACGCAGGATTAAAGTTGTATTTGTCGGCGGACGGGACGGCTCGGACCTGGTTAACATCAACGCGGCGGCCAGCCCAGGAGGTCGCACGGGGGGGAGCCCGTTCATGTACTCCGCAGGCCTTTTTTAGCCCACACTAAATGTGAGTGCGAACAATTAATAAAGCTAATCTTGTTTTTAACATGTTGCACAATGAGAATATGTTATTGTTGTTGAGGTACTATGCGTGCAGTGTGGAAAGTGGAAAAAGTGCCCCTAGGGGGTACTTACCTCAGGAAGGGGAAACTTCTGGATCCTAAAGAGGCTTACCTCTTCTTCTGCCGCAACCCCATTCCAGTGCTGAAACCCCCGAAAAAAGCCAGCTCGTGCAGGCGCACTAGCACAGTCCAGCTTGGCTTTCTTTGGAAAAATACGGGCTGGATCAGGTCCACAGTACTACGCAGAGGTGAGCTGTATGCACCCCTGCACAGTAGCACGGACGCAATCCAGCTTGGTTATTACCCCCAGAGCCCAAGCGGGACAGTGGCAATGCGCATGCACACGGAGGCTACACTTCGACGGTACCAGGGCTGGAATGGGGCTGCAGAGGATGACCAGTGAGGCCTCTTTACAAAACCAGAGTCTTCCCCTTCTTGAGGTAAGTATCAAGAAAGGTGCATTGCAAACCTCCCAGGTATGCTTTAAAACAGTGGTCCTCAAACTAAGGCCCGCGGGCCGAATGTGGCCCCCTGAGGCACAGAAAATGTATTACTTATAGATGTGGTCAGCTACATCTCTAAATATTGGTGGTCCACATATAGAATAGCAGTGCTGGCACCACCCATCCACCTGGAAGCCAGAAAGCAGTAATTTGTTGGTTTCCAATTAAATTCCACGTCAGGTGACACTGCTGTCCAATTGGACTGCAGGTTGTCACCTGGGTATGCTTCACTGTCTGGCCCGCAAGGACTTCTACATCATCTTATGTATACTCCGGCCCCCCAGCAGTCTGAAGTATGTTAACCCGGCCCTCAACGCAAAATGTTTGGGGACCCCTGCTTAAAACTACAATAACAATATGAAACTCCAAGAAAGTTGTATTTGGGATAAGTACTACAGACACAGTGAATTTTTCCATATATTCATTTTCACTTTGCATTAAAATAAATTAATACAAAATGTACAAATCTGGATAACAGGAAAATGAAGTGAAATAACCCATTTTAAAAGTAATGTATAAAAAAGAAAAAAAATATTATTCTAAAAAATCTTGAAAGCATATTCACTTTTAGACTATGCTACCAAAGACATCTTTGGAAGGAGTATTTCTAGGAATAGGACTACAGACACTGACAAGTATGGTGGAAGACAAGTGTAGAGTCCATTCCAAATAACCCCCGCCCCTTATTCCTCACTATGCAATCATAAAAACACCACAAACAGCAAAACCCCATCTCCCTGCTGGCGTTCCACGCAGCTCCGTTCAGCTTTGAACTTCAGAGCTCGCTGCACATACAGTGTGATTAACCAGAGTCGCAGACTACGGTCTCTGAAAGAAGACCTATCAAATATTATGGAGGCAGGACAATAGCCAATACCAGGGAATGGGGTGTTACATTCAGAAGTGGCTTTTTGTGTTATTTTCACTGAAACGTTTTCTCTCCTGTTTACGGGAAAGGCAACCTACAATCATAGCGCTTCTTATTTTTAGATTTTACTATAAATGAAAAGTAGAGTTGAAAGAAAGGATCAGTGGGCTTTAAAAAAAATCATGAATTCTTTGTGATAGGAGTGGTGGGAGTCTGCTAGGGCTGTCGTTGGAGGTGTAGTATTGGAATAAGTAAAGGTTATGTTGAGTGTAAAACTGGAGGTTTGATAGGAGCATGCCTGACAGTTTGGTGGGGCTAACACTGAAGACGTAGTAAGGGAATGAGTAAAGGTATAGTGGGCATACGACTGGAGGTGTGATGGGGCATGCCTGTAAATCTGGTAGGGCTGTCCCTGAAGATATGGTAAGGAAATTAGTAAAAGTATGGTGGGGATTATTCCTGAAAGTTTGGTAGGGCTTTCCCCGAACATATGGTGCCTGAAAGTCTGGTGGGACTGTCACTGAGGGAGTGGTGAGGGCATGAGTATAGATATGGTGGATGTATGACTGGAGGTGGAGGGACATGCATGAAAGTCTGGTGGGGCTGTCACTGGGGGAGTGGTGAGGGCATGAGTATAGATATGGTGGATGTATGACTGGAGGTGGAATGACATGCATGAAAGTCTGGTGGGACTGTCACTGGGGGAGTGGTGAGGGAATGAGTATAGATATGGTGGATGTATGACTGGAGGTGGAGGGACATGCATGAAAGTCTGGTGGGACTGTCACTGAGGGAGTGGTGAGGGCATGAGTATAGATATGGTGGATGTATGACTGGAGGTGGAGGGACATGCATGAAAGTCTGGTGGGGCTGTCACTGGGGGAGTGGTGAGGGCATGAGTATAGATATGGTGGATGTATGACTGGAGGTGGAGGGACATGCATGAAAGTCTGGTGGGACTGTCACTGAGGGAGTGGTGAGGGCATGAGTATAGATATGGTGGATGTATGACTGGAGGTGGAGGGACATGCATGAAAGTCTGGTGGGACTGTCACTGGGGGAGTGGTGAGGGCATGAGTATAGATATGGTGGATGTATGACTGGAGGTGGAGGGACATGCCTGAAAGTCTGGTGGGACTGTCACTGGGGGAGTGGTGAGGGAATGAGTATAGATATGGTGGATGTATGACTGGAGGTGGAGGGACATGCATGAAAGTCTGGTGGGACTGTCACTGGGGGAGTGGTGAGGGAATGAGTATAGATATGGTGGATGTATGACTGGAGGTGGAGGGACATGCATGAAAGTCTGGTGGGGCTGTCACTGGGGGAGTGGTGAGGGAATGAGTATAGATATGGTGGATGTATGACTGGAGGTGGAGGGACATGCATGAAAGTCTGGTGGGACTGTCACTGAGGGAGTGGTGAGGGACATGAGTATAGATATGGTGGATGTATGACTGGAGGTGGAGGGACATGCCTGAAAGTCTGGTGGGGCTGTCCCTGTACATATAGCATAGTATGGATACAGAGGCGCCAAATCTAAAAAGTTTAAAACATAAAGAGGCAGTGGTGGACTTACCTCCTCCATGCAGACACAAAAATTGCCAATGTGTTTGTCAAATACAACAAGTTTATTTACATACTCCGGGGGACAATGCAATGCATTTCGCAGGTTTGATCCTGCTTCATCAGGCAATAGCATATGTGGTCAGTAGAAGAGCCAGGCACCTCTGTCTAGAGGTATGGTGAGTGTATTACTGGAGCAGTGGTGGAGGCATGCCTAAAAGTTGTGTGGGGCTAACATTGTTAACATTGTAAGGGGATGAGTAGAGGTAAGGTGGGGGTATGACTGGAGATGGAGGGGCATGCCTGAAAGTCTAGTGGGGCTTTCCCTGTACATATGGTTAGGGAATGAGTAGAGGTGTGGTGAGTGTATTACTGGAGGAGTGGTGGAGGCCTGCCTAAACGTCATGTGGGGCTAACATTGTAAGGAAAAGAGTAGAGGTAAGGTGGGGGTATGACTGAAGGAGTGGTGGAGGCATGCCTAAACGTCATGTGGGGCTAACATTGTAAGGAAAAGAGTAGAGGTAAGGTGGGGGTATGACTGAAGGAGTGGTGGAGGCATCCCTAAAAGTCATGTGGGGCTAACATTGTTAACGTAGTAAGGGAATAAGAAGAAGTAAGGTGGGGGTATGACTGGAGGTGTGATGAAGGCATGCCTGGAAATCTGGTGAGGCTGTCATTGTAGGTGTGGTGAGGGAATGGGACACCAATGGCAATGCAAGGTCTCACCCCTTTTGCTTCAACCCTTGGAATTGTATTGATAAAATAATGTTTAAAAAAAAATTCCAAGGGGACCTAAAGCACACTTTAACATGCACCAATGTGATCATTTCTTAAATCGGACCTGAACTCTTGCACAGGAGAAAAGGAAAAAACAAAGAAATCCACCCTGTGTGTGTTTACAGAGAACAGCCTGTCTAATTATCCCTTATCTGCAAGTAATGAGCTAGTGTAATTTGAGCTGTCAGCTCTCTGACGAGTTTCGAGCTTATATGTAAACACAGGAGGTTAACCCTTTCTGTGCTCCAAGGATACCAGGAAGTAACCCCACTACAGCATCATTGTAGGAGCTCTACTGTATAAGCTGTAACAAGGAAATGTTTTGTCTTTAAAGGTTATTCTGCTGTTGCTTATCTAATAGAGCAGAGAGGAAGTTCTGAGCTCAGATCTGCTTTAAAGTCTGCATTTACAGGCACAGATTTACACCGTCTGACAAACGTGCTTACTGGCTCTCTTTATAATCCTGCTATTCAGGGAGTAAGGCGGAGCTGAGACTTCCTAGGCAGAGTGTGTAGCCTACAGCAGTGGATGTCTGTGCTACAGGAAGTTGTTAGCGGAGGTTCCTGACAGGGTGCTCTGATCCGATATCAGTTAATCAAGTATTTCTACACACACTCTGCCACCAAACTCCTGCACATTTTTGCCAGGAGTCAGACTTTAGACTAATCTTTTTTAATATGCGGACCCACCACCGCTAGGCCTCCTCCGACATTTACATTATACTGTATAGCTGTTCTGACAGCCCAGAAATGGATGTGACAACACCTTTCGCGAAGCCCTTCACACCAGTCTGAGCACTAATTCCAATCAAATCCCATGATCCCCTGTGTGTTTAATAACAAGGAACTCCGGATAAGCTGAGTGGAAAGGGTTTAATGGCATTACATCGGGGATTAGGCCAGATACAGAAACAGCTGCTTTAACTCACGCCGGGAAGGCTTCAAGTAAGGTAATATTATTTTTATCTTTGTGTACTTAGAAAACCCTTTTTTTGTAGAAGGGTTCTGTGAGCTCAGAGCTTTGTTATGGCTGTTTAACACATGCTCGGCTTATGATTACAAGCACATGCGACACATTGCTCTCCAATAGCCAGACAACACAATTACTTAACTTCAAAGCCTTCTACGATGACTGGCTGCAATTCAGTGAATGAAATGAAGACATATGTCTCCAAAAACCACAGCAAAGTCTCTCTCTTTCTAGAGAACGTCACCTCCTTACAGCTCGACGGTCTCTGCTGCATCGGGAGCAGAAGGCTATCTCGATTGCCCAGACGGAACGAGGGCTGATAACCTGCGGTCAGAGTACATAAGGGGGCCAGCAAAACGAGAACGTGAATGTGGCATTCATAACGTAGCGAGTGTTGCTAAAGAGTCGCTGCTCGTTGTACTGCAGGCACTTGTTCAATGGCATGAACATCTCTGTCATAACTCCAGGGCAGCCTGGATTCTTGGCTAAAACTTGTTGCAGATGTGTGGACATCGTTTCAGCGGTACAACTGCTTACTTACAAATCTTACATAAGTTTTGCTACGTTCTGATAAGACCCAAGCAAAAGTAGCTATTCTTTAAAGCATCCAGTTCAGAATTGCTAATTCATTTGCTATTTCATTCTCTACTGTTCTTAAGCCATAAGTCAACCCAAAGAGTTTTATGGTTCAATCATCTGAGGAGGGCTCAGGAAGCGTATATTTTCACCTTACTTCCTCTAACACTAACCTCCCTATTGATACGCCCAACACTAACCTTCCTACCATTACGCCCAACACTAACCTTACTACCAATACGCCAAACACTAACCTTACTACCAATACGTCCAACACTAACCTTCCTACATTACGCACAACATTAACCTTCCTACCATTACACCCAACACTAACCTACCTACCACCACACCCAACACTAAACTTCCTCCCAATACAACTTACACTGACCTTCCTACTGATACACCGGACATTAACCTTACTACCGATATCAATATGCCTAACACTAGCCTACCTACCAATACACCCAACACTAAACTTCCTCCCGATACAACTAACACTAACCTTATTACCAATATGCCTAACACTAACCTTCCTGACAATATGTCCAACACTAAACTTCTTCCCGATTCTCTTAACACTAACCGTGTTACCAATATGCCTAACACAAAGGTTACAACCAATAGGCCTAACACTAACCTTCCTACCAATACACCCAACACTAGCCTTCCTCCTGATACGCCTTACATTAACCTTCCTACCATTATGCCCAACACCAAACCTCCTATTGATACACCTAACACTAACCTACCTACTGATACGCCTAACACCATCCTTCCTACCGATACGCCTAACACCATCCTTCCTACCGATACGCTTAACACCATCCTTCCTACCAATACGCTTAACACCATCCTTCCTACCGATACGCCCAACACCATCCTTCCTACCGATACGCTTAACACCATCCTTCCTACCAATACGCCCAACACCATCCTTCCTACCGATATGCCTAACACCATCCTTCCACCCGATACACCTAACACTAACCTTCCTCCCGATACTCCTATCACTAACCTTCCTACCAATAACTCCAAAACTAACCTTCCTACCAATACGTCTAACACCAACCTTCCTAGCATTACGCACTAAACTTCCTCCTGATACACCTATCACTAACCTTCCTGCCAATACACCTAACCCTAACCCTATATGCCTAACACGAACCTTTCTCCCGATAAACCTAACACTAAACTTCCAACCAATACCACTAACACTAAATTTCCTGGTCCCCTTAATCACTGTTTGACAAATTAGCCTTTTAGCTATAGTCAAATTTAAAGAGTAAATTTTCAGACGTGATAAATTCTTCAAGGTAAAAATACAACAAAAAATATCCTGGCATTGGGCTTTAAATCACAAGAATGTCTTGTGCTTTAAAACTCTGAACAGGAAATAGGGATTTCTGAAATTTTGGACCTGCTACATCCACAAGTTTGAAGTTGCCATGGCCACAGTATCAATTTTATTTCATAAAAGCGAACAATGGAAAGTCGGCTCTCACATGTGACATGTTCCCAACCATGTGTCCTCCAGCTAGAAAACAATCACATGTGACATCATTTAACCACAATCGTCTTACATATGATGCTATTTATTATTCATTCCATCTTCTGACCATATTTCTGCCCCCACTCAATCAGTAATTTCCTGAAGTAAAATACCAATTAGTTGCGTCATAAATAGAATGTAATGCTTAAATTGACCCTGGCACTTATATCCCTGCTCCGTACACACAAATGATCTGCTAACATTTTCAAGCGTTAGTGTTTTACGAAGATGTGGGCATCCCTCCAGCATCCATTAAGTGACTTTGTGGAGGCAATGCTGCTCCAGATGTGTCTCACAGGAGCATTATGGGTGAATGATGTCATGTGACATGCAAATTAGAAATGCAGAGGGAGGGCATACTGTACAGAATGTAGATACCAACCCAAGTGTCCTAGCCTGTTTGACTTTTATAGGACCTCATTTAAACAGGCCCCAAATGCTGAATAGCACCTTTTTTTCCTGCAGCCTTGGCGTATGGAAAGGGGCGTAGCAATAGGGGTTGCAGAGGTTGCGACCGCATCGGGGCCCTTAGGCCGGAGGGGCCCCGAAGGACCCTCCCTCAACCACAGTATTAGCTATCGGTCCTGCACTCATAATAATCACTTCTATAGATGCTTTAAATAGTGGTAATTATTAACACACTGTTCCCCATCCCCGTCTTGCACCTTTGACACTGTGGTTGCCATTGGCAGGTTTTGGTATGCCGTATCAATTGTTATGTATAGAGTGCTTGGGCTCCGCAATGTAAAACTTGCATCGGGGCCCACAGCTCCTTGGCTACGCCACTGCATGTGGATACCAGTATGCATGCCTGATGTCCTCCTACTATCAGCGGGGAGGGTCACACTTGGTAATCAATTTGAAAACTCACATCAAATACCCTCAAATCATGCTGATTGTGCAAAACCCCAAATCAGCACCCTGGACAGCACATACAATTATGCTTTCAAAGCACACCTGAAGGGACATACCTCCCTAACATACCTCCCAACATTATGAGATAAGAAAGAGGGACACTTAAAGGACAACTGAAGTGCGCGGGATATGGAGGCTGCCATATTTATTTCCTTCTAAGCAGTACCAGTTGCCTGGCTGTCCTGCTGATCCTCTGCCTCTAATACTTTTATACATAGACCCTGAACAAGCATGCAGCAGATCAGGGGTTTCTGACATTATTGTCAGATCTCGCAAAATTAGCTGCATGCTTGTTTCTGGTGTAATTCAGACACTACTGCAGCCAAATAGATTAGCAGGGCTGCCAGGCAACTGGTATTGTTTAAAAGGAAATAAACATGGCAACCTCCATATACCTTTCACTTCAGTTTGTCTTTAAAGACATGCCCCTGCTACACCTCCAACCACGCCCCCACCACACCCCTCATCTGGCATATTAGAAAGAATTCAGAATCAAAAGATGTAGTTTTATCATTCAAGCCAGAATTAGAATCAGAAACCTTTATTTCGCCAAGCATGACTGGGTCATGCCCAGAATTGTTTTTGGCACAATACATCTAGCTCAACAAGAAGACATAGATAGAGACATAGATAGATAGATAGATAGATAGATAGATAGATAGATAGATAGATAGAAGCGAAGTTACTATTATACAATTAGAATGCGAAGGCAGTAGGTGGGGACATTTACATTTGGGGGGACAGTGGCTGGGGGTCCATCATGTTAGTTGATTTCACCCAATCGACCACATCAGACAGAGGGCTTGATTCACAAAGCGGTGCTAACCCAGTAAAAGACTTTAGGCATGATAACCATTGCACCACGCTGGTGAAAAGTCAGTTTAGGCGTGATAAGTTTAGTCGTGATAAGTTTAGGTGTGATAAGTTTAGGCGTGATAAGTTTAGATTGTATGCAAAGTCCAGCGCGCAAAGCAGCGCCATTAAACTCTATGCGAAGTGCACCAGACTTTGTTAGCGCAAAACTTTTGATCAGCTGTGCACTGCGGTGCTAACCCAGTTGGTGCTTAAACTTATCATGCCTAAACTTATCACGCCTAAACTTATCATGCCTAAACTTATCACGCCTAAACTGAGTTTAGACGTGATAAAGGGCTTTTCACCAGAGTGCTAGCTGTTAGTACCGCTTTGTGAATCAAGCCTAGAGATTTTCCAGCTTGCTCATTTGATACATTTAACGGATTTTGCCCTGAAATCAGTCGAATCATTGATTGGCCATTCTTGTTGCTGCACCAGTTAATAATAATAATAATATATAAAATTATAATATAAAATTATTGAATCAGATGGTCGATCTGGCCACAAAATCACTAGACGTATGGCCAGCTTTACTCCTTATCTCAGCTCGTTATGCATATAAAGCAAACCTGTCCACAGAATCAGGTTCTTCCATTGCAACCTCTCTGCCACCATGGGCAAGAACAAAGAGCTGTCAAAGGACTTCCTGAACAAGACTGTAGACCTTATAAATGTTGGGATAGGTAACAAGACCTTTAGCCAGAAGCTTGGTGAGAAGGTGTCAACTGTTGTTGTAATTATTTGAACAATTTGAAAATGGAAAAAGTATAAAAGGACCATCAATGGTCCTCCTTTTGGAGCTCCATGTAAGATCTTGCCTCATGGGGTTAGTGTGGTCATGAGACTGGTGAGCAATCAGCACACAACTACATGGGACAAGGGTATTAATGATCTGAAGGCAGTTGGGACCACTAAGAACTCCGATGGTAACACACAACAATGTAATGGATTGAAATACTGCAGCACTCACAAGGTCCCTTTGCTCAAGAAAGCACAAGTAAAGACTGTTTTAAGTTTGCCGGTGAACATCAAAATGATTAAGCAAAGGCTTGGGAGAAAGTTCTGTGGTCAAATGAGACCAAAATCAGGCTTTTTGGCATCAATTCAAACCACTGTGTTTGGAGGAACAGAAATACTGAGAATAATCCAACGAAAATTTTGCTTTGCCTCTTTTTTTCTGCTAAGAGTACAGGACGGCTTCACCGCATTGAGGAGCCAATGAAGAGGACTCTAAAAACTTGGATGAGAACCTCTTTCCCTCAGCCACCACACAGAAGATGGGTTGTGGATGGGTCTTCCAGACCTCAACCCAACAGAAAGTCTTTGGAAGGAGCCGAAGTTTTGAGTTGCCTAGCAGCAGCCACGAAACCTGAAGTATTTGGATCGGTTTTGTAAAGAGGAGTGGGGGAAAATCCCTTCAGAGATGTGTGCTGACCTGGTGACCAACTACAAGAAACCTCTCACTGCTGTAGTTGCCAACAAGGGTTTCTCCACCAAGAACTAAGTCGTGTTTTGCTTAGGGATAAAATACTTATTTCACTCAATGCCATACACATCAATTTATAACTTGCATGTAATGTGTTTTTTGTTACATTGTGGTTGATATTCTGTCTCTCAATTGACATGTGACATGATGAGATAAACATAGGTACATATAGTACTAGTCCTACTAAGAAATTGTCTGAAGTCCCTTTCTGTTTTCCAGTACAGCAAGCAAACATGCAAATGAGGCAGTTAAACAGAAAGTCAAATTTTAGCCAGATGCCCTGTAAGTAAATAGAAGGCAAAACACTATTATCTGGATGAGGAAACGCTGCTGATAAGGTCTTAGTGCTGAAAATTTCAATTGGTCATTACTGTTGTTTGTTTTGCGACTGATTAAGGCAAATTTTACATCAGACTGTCATGGCTGCTGTTTAAAATGTTGAGATAACAGAAAATAAAACTATGAGACAGCTCCAACCATCACTATCAATTGATGTAGACACAACTAATACTAAAACTAATGAATATTGCTATGTCCCAGCAATCCGGAGGGATGCAATGCAGCTGTTCCAGAAAACTTGGGAGCCTTGGGCTTTGAGCACATGTGGTATAGGAGCAAGCAACAATCAATTTAAAGTGGACCTGAATTCAGAACTTCCTCTCTGCTATAAAACATAAGCAATAGAATAATAAGCTTTAAAGAAAAACATTTATTTGCTACAGCTGATCAAATCCTAACAAAAAAAGATATGTCCGCATCACTGGCAATATAAATGTGTATTGGAGTGTGCTGGGGCTCAAAAAATGTTTATAAGCAAGTAGAGAGACAGAAAGCCCCTATGGACAGCACCACTCAAAGGTACAAAAATGTTTATTCAAAATCCCAATATGACAAATAATATGTAGACACACATGAATTACAATATTAGTTAAAAACAATTAAAACAATGGCATGATCCAATCTCTGCTGCATACAAATTGCCCAAAACTATATATGAATATTGCTGAAGCATGATAAATCAGAATAATTAATATATCAAGATAATTAGTATGGCCAGCTGGATGGGCATCAAAGAGAGCCCACCAGTGGTTGAACCCGGGTTCAGTAATAAATAATATAGTGCATATGGAAGCTAATTAGCTATATCTTATAGTGCAAAACTGGCTAAATCACTGAAGTTCATAAACAAAAGTGCACAAACATCAAATACAAAAATACTGGTGCATGAGTATGTATAAAACAGTAGCAAAAACCTCAAAAATGTAATAAATAGTCAATAAATAGCAACAACTATGAAGAACACCAAGGAGCAGCCTATATGTTAACTACCTCCTGTGGACCGAGCGAGTATGAATCTACAGCGGGCAGGGGGCGCTGCGGTTCTGACCTGACGTAAACTCTACGTCCCATTGACCGCGCGCCCCCGCCCGTCCCCGCCGCTCTGTCCGCTCTGCCCCCGCCGCAATGTGATGCCCTGCCGCCTCTATGACGGCAGAGCGCTGTGAGCCGGGCAGGAGCCGTTTTCATTGGCTCCTGGCCCTGTCATTTATGTAAGCCGTTCCCATTGGCTTACATGGAGTGACAGGATCAGGAGCCAATGAAAGCGGCTCCTGACCGGCGCACAGCGCTCTGCCGTCATAGAGACAGCAGAGAGAGCAGCCTGCGGCGGGGACAGAGCAGCGTGTCCGGCGGGAGCGACGAATTATTGCGGCGATTCGTCGGGAAGCGGCGGTTTGCTGGACCAGCACCCTCTGGTCCTTAAGGGGGCAGAGGGTGCTGGTCCCAAAGGGGTTAAAGTGCATGAGAAGAATAGAAAGTGCAATAATAGGAGATACTCATCACAGGAGAGAACGCTGGCCGGGCAATGCAGCAGAGAGAAGTCGCCTCCCCTCAAGACAGTCCCGCTAGCTCCGCGGGCGTCACCCCGCTTTGAAGGAGAGAGGACACCGCCAAACCGTGGTGTCCTCTCTCCTTCAAAGCGGGGTGACGCCCGCGGAGCTAGTGGGACTGTCTTGAGGGGCCCACCTGCCATCTTTTCTGACCTCTCTTCACTTCAGCTTACCAAAAGGACCACATGGGGGCCTCAAATCTACTACCTCGCCTAGGTCCCTATTACATCTTAACCATTTAAGCCACCTGGAAGTGATTGTCACGTCTAGGCGGCTACTGTTGCGCTGCTGCACAATTCCATGCGTGCCCGTGTTGCCCCCCGTTAGCCCGGAGATCAGTGAATGGGGACATAGTTCCCATTCATTGATCTAAGTTCCCGGGTAGAAAGACCGACGGCTTCTTATCAGAAGCCGCGGTCTTTCTGCTAAAAAATGTTTTTTTGACTGTGGCCATCTTGTGGCCAAATTGTAAAACTACATCTACGTACATTTTTTAATGAAATAACCACACATTATCACATTTAAAATTAACTGTTTACCTCCCGCACCAAAAATTACCCAAATAAAATAAAAAACATAAATAGTTACCTAAGGGTCTGAACTTTTTAATATGCCTGTGAAGATGGTATATTACAAACTTTTTTAAATTATAAGCTTGTAAATAGTGATGGATGCAAAACTGAAAAAATGCACCTTTATTTCCAAATAAAATATTGGCGCCATACATTGTGATAGGGACAGAATATCGTAATACCCGGGACAAATTGGCAAATAAAATACATACGTTTTAATTATGGTAGCATGTATTATTTTAAAACTATAATGGCCGAAAACCGAGAAATAATTATTTTTTTCTTAATATTCCTGTTAAAATGCATTTAGCAAAAAATAATTCTTAGCAAAATGTACCACCCAAAGAAAGCCTAATTAGTGGCGGAAAAAAACAAGATATAGATCAATTCATTGTGATAATTAGTGATAAAGTTATTGGCGAATGAATGGGAGGTGAAAATTGCTCTGATGCATAAGGTGAAAAATACCCGGGGGCTGAAACGGTTAATCCATCTCTGTGTACCCATATTTCTCCCATCACGTCAGTTCAGGTGCGCTTTAGTGAACACGTATTCTAGGCTGGTGTAATGACAAAGTGTCCCTGTGCTGCTCCTCTACAAGTGGAAACATCATACTGGATGCATTAGGTAAAGGTGACTTTCTTCCGAATTGTTAACGCTCGGGGGCTGTTTGATAGTTTATCCTGATAACTTCTCCTCCCACTTGGCAGCATTTGAGAGAGAATCTATTAACATTCTCTCTTGGAAATGTTTTTTTTTTTTTTTCTTTGAGACTTTTTTTTTTTTTCCTGTTTTCATTTAGCTAATCTCTTCTGATGTAAAGAACTCTCCCCTCTAGCGTGGAAGCTGCACACTGTGATTTAGATGCATAATGTATCCTCATTTATCATGTGATGTCACTGCTGCTGCACGTGCATCTGTCGTGCTCGTTCCACTTACTTTTGAACCAGGGGGGCCAGGTAATCCAGGATTGCCATGAGGTCCGACCATACCCTGCAAGACAAAAATCCAGGTGTTAATCCGCTGTGCTGTCAGGGAATGATTGGGGAGAGATTGTCACAGGTCGTGTATTTACTCAGAAAACATTTCCACGGAAGTCAGGCCTCATTCCAGTGCCTAGAAACATTTTTATGTGATTTGTACAGAGTAGGGGATTCACAGAAGGAATGTAAAATTTGTTAAGCTCACACACTAATGGCCGACTACACTCGCACATGTTAAGGCTAATTTAGGTGAAAGTCAACTAATCTACTATTGTGTTAAAGAGGAACTCCAGAGAAAATAATGTAATAAAAAAAAAAGTGCTTAATTTTCACATTAATAATGTATAAATGATTTTGTCAGTGTTTGCCTGTTGTAGAAGCTTTCCTCTCCCTGATTTACATTCTGACATTTATCACATGGGGACATTTTTACTGCTGGCAGGTAATGTCACTGGAAGTAGCTGCTGCTTGCTTTTTTTTGGCAGTTGGAAACAGCTGTAAACAGCTGTTATTTCCCACAATGCAACGAGGTTCACAGACAATGATCCTCACAGTTTCCTGTGGGAGGGGCCTCACCACAATATCAGCCATACAGAGCCCCCTGATGATCCATTTGAGAAAAGGAAAAGATTTCTCATGTAAAAGGGGGTATCAGCTACTGATTGGGATAAAGTTCAATTCTTGGTCATGGTTTCTCTTAACTAGCAGCAGCAGGAAACTGAAAGAGGCACTGTAGTGACATATAGTCATGGCAAGGCCACAAAGGCACCAGGATAGCAAGGGGCGGGGCTGTGGGCAGCAGGATGGCAGTAGCAGTTAGCCTGTTGAACATTCGTCCTGCTACACAGAGTTTGCACATAGAGGTGGATGGCTACCAACAGCCGGCTCTGGCAGATGGGGGATGAATGGGCACTAAGTGATTTCTGAGCTCCCTATCACTCACCAAATGTGCCACATGCCAAAGAGCTTACTATCTAATCCCTGCCATTATGGGATCTTATAATGTAATCCCTGCCTTCACTTCACTAACTGTCCTCAGAGGAGCTTACAATCTAATTTAAACTGCTGTGTTGGAGGGGAGTTTAAAGTGTATCTGAGATGGCAATATAAAAAGATTTCATACTTACCCGGGGCTTCCTCCAGCCCCAGGAGCACCGATGCGTCCCTCGCCGTCCTCCTGAGTGCCTCCGGTCGGCTGCAATCAGACCCGGTAATCTGGCTCAATCGCGCTAGTCGGCTCTTCTGCGCATGCGCAGTAGACCCAGACTGACGTGACTGAGCCAGTTACTGGGGCTGATCGCGGCTGAACGGCAGACCGCGGGAGGACGGCGAGTGACTCACACATGCTTATGAGGCTGGAGGAAGCCCCGGATAGGTATCGATTCTTTATTTTTCTTGAGCTCTGGTACGCTTTAACTTTGATTGTGTTTGCCGCATGCTTGTTTCAGGTGCGTGATTCAGACATTATTCCAGCCAACGAGATCAGCAGGACAGCCAGGCAACTGGTATTGTTAAAAAGGAAATAAATATGGCAGCCTCCATATCCCTCTCGCTTCAGTTGTTTAAAGAACCACTCCAGCGAAAAAAGTAAGCAGTTAAAATCTGACAGAACTGACAGGTTTTGGACTAGTCCATCTCCTCATGAATTCTCAGGGTTTTCTTTGATTTAACCACTCTGCGACCGCCTAACGCAGGATGGCGGCCGCAGAGTGGCTTCCTTATTCCACAATCACGCACGGGTGCATGATCTCGTGATGCGTGAGATTTGACGGGAGCTCGCACTTGCTCTAGCACGAGCTTCCGTAAATAAACAGAGCGGGGCTCTGTGATCAGCCTGCCAGTCATGATCGTGGCTGGCGGGCTGTTATAAATTAAAAAAATCCCCCAAAAACCTGTATTTTGATTTGTACAGCGCTGCGATCTAGTGAAGAGCTGTACAGGAGACAGCTCTGTCACTGAGCTGTCTCCAAGAGACACACAATCAAGTCCCTCTCATAGGCTGATGCCTATGAGAGGTTATGCTAGTGCTGGATCTCTGGGGGAAGGAGGGAAGGAAGGGGGGAGTGAATTAAAAAAAAATATACATTTTTGTTAAAAAATAAATAACAATAAAATGTATAAACAAACAAACATCAGTCAGGTCCAATCAACAGAAAGCTCTGTTGATGGGAAGAAAAGGAGGCAAGATTCATTTGGCTGCTAAGTTGTATGGCCAAGTATTAAACGGTTAAAGCTGCAGTGTGCTGAATTGTAAAAAATCACCTGGTCACTAGGGGTTGTAAGCCTGTGGACCTCAAGTGGTTAAAAAGCATTTCCCGAATGGCAGTTACTAAGTCTAACTGACAAAATAGTGTACAAGCGAGTAGGGAGGCTAACTGGTATTTTATCGTTTTAGCCGTTCAGGAAATGCTTCTGAAAGCAAAGAAAACCATGAGAATCCCCTATGAGGAGATGGACTAGTTCAAAACCTGTCGATTTTGTCAGATTTTAACTGCTTACTTTTTTCGCTGGAGATTTCCTTTAAGACAGCAGAAGTGGGGGCGATGACTTGAAAAATAAAGAGTTACACTGTAGTTCTCTTAGGGGATTGAGAAGTGGAGCATGTTGCTACAGGACCACAAGGTTTGTGTCACTTGGAGGTTGGGATCTAGGACAAGAAAAAGATGTCTGGGCCAAGGAAGCAATTTGTTCAATGCAGGTGCATGCGTGTGAAACTGTAATCAAACAGCTAGTCCCTGCATGATATCATCTCATTCGCACACCTGCAGCAAGAACTACTTCTTGATAAATAAATGCAGGAAAGCATGGATATATGTTAAAGAAAATACTTTGCTTGCCTGGTGGTGATTATGAGTGCACAACTGTTAGGACTCGTTAACACTGGAGGCCTTTTTGGATTTTTTTAAGCGCCTGCGATTTTTCAAAATCCCCCTGAAAGCGCTTACACCATGCTATCCTATGCGCTAGGATTGTCACAGGTCGTGTATTTACTCAGAAAACATTTCCACGGAAGTCAGGCCTCATTCCAGTGCCTAGAAACATTTTTATGTGATTTGTACAGAGTAGGGGATTCACAGAAGGAATGTAAAATTTGTTAAGCTCACACACTAATGGCCGACTACACTCGCACATGTTAAGGCTAATTTAGGTGAAAGTCAACTAATCTACTATTGTGTTAAAGAGGAACTCCAGAGAAAATAATGTAATAAAAAAAAAAGTGCTTAATTTTCACATTAATAATGTATAAATGATTTTGTCAGTGTTTGCCTGTTGTAGAAGCTTTCCTCTCCCTGATTTACATTCTGACATTTATCACATGGGGACATTTTTACTGCTGGCAGGTAATGTCACTGGAAGTAGCTGCTGCTTGCTTTTTTTTGGCAGTTGGAAACAGCTGTAAACAGCTGTTATTTCCCACAATGCAACGAGGTTCACAGACAATGATCCTCACAGTTTCCTGTGGGAGGGGCCTCACCACAATATCAGCCATACAGAGCCCCCTGATGATCCATTTGAGAAAAGGAAAAGATTTCTCATGTAAAAGGGGGTATCAGCTACTGATTGGGATAAAGTTCAATTCTTGGTCATGGTTTCTCTTAACTAGCAGCAGCAGGAAACTGAAAGAGGCACTGTAGTGACATATAGTCATGGCAAGGCCACAAAGGCACCAGGATAGCAAGGGGCGGGGCTGTGGGCAGCAGGATGGCAGTAGCAGTTAGCCTGTTGAACATTCGTCCTGCTACACAGAGTTTGCACATAGAGGTGGATGGCTACCAACAGCCGGCTCTGGCAGATGGGGGATGAATGGGCACTAAGTGATTTCTGAGCTCCCTATCACTCACCAAATGTGCCACATGCCAAAGAGCTTACTATCTAATCCCTGCCATTATGGGATCTTATAATGTAATCCCTGCCTTCACTTCACTAACTGTCCTCAGAGGAGCTTACAATCTAATTTAAACTGCTGTGTTGGAGGGGAGTTTAAAGTGTATCTGAGATGGCAATATAAAAAGATTTCATACTTACCCGGGGCTTCCTCCAGCCCCAGGAGCACCGATGCGTCCCTCGCCGTCCTCCTGAGTGCCTCCGGTCGGCTGCAATCAGACCCGGTAATCTGGCTCAATCGCGCTAGTCGGCTCTTCTGCGCATGCGCAGTAGACCCAGACTGACGTGACTGAGCCAGTTACTGGGGCTGATCGCGGCTGAACGGCAGACCGCGGGAGGACGGCGAGTGACTCACACATGCTTATGAGGCTGGAGGAAGCCCCGGATAGGTATCGATTCTTTATTTTTCTTGAGCTCTGGTACGCTTTAACTTTGATTGTGTTTGCCGCATGCTTGTTTCAGGTGCGTGATTCAGACATTATTCCAGCCAACGAGATCAGCAGGACAGCCAGGCAACTGGTATTGTTAAAAAGGAAATAAATATGGCAGCCTCCATATCCCTCTCGCTTCAGTTGTTTAAAGAACCACTCCAGCGAAAAAAGTAAGCAGTTAAAATCTGACAGAACTGACAGGTTTTGGACTAGTCCATCTCCTCATGAATTCTCAGGGTTTTCTTTGATTTAACCACTCTGCGACCGCCTAACGCAGGATGGCGGCCGCAGAGTGGCTTCCTTATTCCACAATCACGCACGGGTGCATGATCTCGTGATGCGTGAGATTTGACGGGAGCTCGCACTTGCTCTAGCACGAGCTTCCGTAAATAAACAGAGCAGGGCTCTGTGATCAGCCTGCCAGTCATGATCGTGGCTGGCGGGCTGTTATAAATTAAAAAAATCCCCCAAAAACCTGTATTTTGATTTGTACAGCGCTGCGATCTAGTGAAGAGCTGTACAGGAGACAGCTCTGTCACTGAGCTGTCTCCAAGAGACACACAATCAAGTCCCTCTCATAGGCTGATGCCTATGAGAGGTTATGCTAGTGCTGGATCTCTGGGGGAAGGAGGGAAGGAAGGGGGGAGTGAATTAAAAAAAAATATACATTTTTGTTAAAAAATAAATAACAATAAAATGTATAAACAAACAAACATCAGTCAGGTCCAATCAACAGAAAGCTCTGTTGATGGGAAGAAAAGGAGGCAAGATTCATTTGGCTGCTAAGTTGTATGGCCAAGTATTAAACGGTTAAAGCTGCAGTGTGCTGAATTGTAAAAAATCACCTGGTCACTAGGGGTTGTAAGCCTGTGGACCTCAAGTGGTTAAAAAGCATTTCCCGAATGGCAGTTACTAAGTCTAACTGACAAAATAGTGTACAAGCGAGTAGGGAGGCTAACTGGTATTTTATCGTTTTAGCCGTTCAGGAAATGCTTCTGAAAGCAAAGAAAACCATGAGAATCCCCTATGAGGAGATGGACTAGTTCAAAACCTGTCGATTTTGTCAGATTTTAACTGCTTACTTTTTTCGCTGGAGATTTCCTTTAAGACAGCAGAAGTGGGGGCGATGACTTGAAAAATAAAGAGTTACACTGTAGTTCTCTTAGGGGATTGAGAAGTGGAGCATGTTGCTACAGGACCACAAGGTTTGTGTCACTTGGAGGTTGGGATCTAGGACAAGAAAAAGATGTCTGGGCCAAGGAAGCAATTTGTTCAATGCAGGTGCATGCGTGTGAAACTGTAATCAAACAGCTAGTCCCTGCATGATATCATCTCATTCGCACACCTGCAGCAAGAACTACTTCTTGATAAATAAATGCAGGAAAGCATGGATATATGTTAAAGAAAATACTTTGCTTGCCTGGTGGTGATTATGAGTGCACAACTGTTAGGACTCGTTAACACTGGAGGCCTTTTTGGATTTTTTTAAGCGCCTGCGATTTTTCAAAATCCCCCTGAAAGCGCTTACACCATGCTATCCTATGCGCTAGTTCAGATTAGGGCGATCCGTTCACTTTCCGCCCTGCATGGACCATTTTCCGGGGCGATTTTGCTACAATGGAAGGTATAGGAAAAACGAACACAAAATCGTTGTGCAGGGATTGCGTTCGCGTTTTTAAGAATAAATACATTGTACTTGTTCTTTTCCGTCAGGAAGTGAAAAAACGGAATCGCTCGGGAAGGGGAAAAAATTATCGCTTCAAAAAAAGTCTAACACGAACGCTAACGCGATCGGAACGCAATGTGAACAAGGCCTAAGGGCTGGTTTGCAGTCACACTATAAGCATTTGAAGTTTTTTTTTTTTTAATTACTAGCGATTCTAAAATCGCTTTTGTGATGAAATCCTATGTGAGTGTTCTCACCTGAGCGATGAGTTTTTTTTCCAAACTCAAATGCGGGTCGTGCACTAATTTCCTGGGAATTGTGCTTCAATGCAAGGTATAGGAAAAACTGCAAATCACTTGGAGGCCTCATTCACAGTGGGACGTTGCAGAGCTGTGTTATAAACTCTTATAACGCAGCTTACCGCACTACAATGCTAATCCTATGGGTCGTTCACACTGCAACATTAGCGGCACATTGTAACGTGTAGCTTTATCTCTAAAAGCACATGTTGCAGGGTACAGGAAAGAATACTTTTCATTGCCTGTATGATTTACTGTACCTACTGTATGCAATGGTAACGCAGCGTTAACCTATTGCCGACCGCGTCCCGCCGATGGGCGTGGCCTCGGCGGCAGCCCCAGGGCCGCCTAACGCCGATCAGTGTAAGGTCCTTGGGGCTCGCTTTGCAAGAGATCTGCCTTCAGCCTCCCAGCGGTGATCGCCGAACGCCGTCTAATTACCAGTACACGGCTGTACTGGGGACAGCCGTGTGACACGGCCGTCCCCCTGGGAGACCTGACAGTGATCAGCTGTCATAGGCTGAAGCCTATGACAGCCGATCGCGCTGATTGGCTGGTGGGGGGAGGGAGGGAGGGGGGAATAAATAGAAAATAAAAAACACAGGGAAATTTATTATAATATACATAAATATTTATAAACAAACAAACAAACATCTGTGTGGGGGGGCGATCTGACCCCACCTACAGAAAGCTCTGTTGGTGGGGAGAAAAAAAATGGGGGGGCATCACTTGTGTGCTGAGTTGTGACGCCCTGCACCAACGCCTTAAAGGGGAACTGAAGAGAGAGGTATATGGAGGCTGCCATGTTTATTTCCTTTTCAGCAATACCAGTTGCCTGGCAGCCCTGCTGATCCTCTGCCTCTAATACTATTAGCCATAGTCCCTGAACAAGCAAGCAGCAGATTAGGTGTTTCAGACTTTAAAGTCAGATCTAGACTAGCTGCATGCTTGTTTCTGGTGTTATTCAGATACTACCGCAGAGAAGTAGACCTCTTACTTCAGTTCCCCTTAAACCCCCCTGGCGGTATGGTTTTTTCACCATTTTTTTTTGTTTTTTAGCATGTAGCTAGCCTAGCGCTAGCTACATGCTTCCCCCCTCCCTGCGGCGTCCCCCCGTGTGCCCCGATCGCCGCCGGCGCCGCTTGCCCATAAGGAAATCCCGTTCTGATCCACCCCACAGCGCAGCCTGGCGCCGATTGGCCAGGCTGCGCAAGGGGTATGCGGGGGGGGGGGCCCTGAATCCGCTGCGGGTGGCGGCGCATCGGCGGCGGCGATCAGACCAAACACGCAGCTAGCAAAGTGCTAGCTGCGTGTTTGAAAAAAAAAATTATGTAAATAGGCCCAGCAGGGCCTGAGCGGCACCCTCTGGCGGCTTACCCCGTGTCACACACGGGGTTACCGCCAAGGAGGTTAAAGCTGCAGTGGCCTATTTATAAAAAAAATGGCCTGGTCTTTAGAGGGGTTTAACACTGTGGTCCTGAAGAGGTTAATGCAGCATTTATTTGTGTTGCATTGTAATGCTGCATTGTGACTTTAACGTCGCATTACAGCGCAACATCCCACTGCGAATGAGGCCTAAAAGCGATTTGAACAGCGATTTTGTGAGCGTTTTTCAAGAAAAGACTCAAGGTCAGAATGCACTTCCTGTTTGTACACACAAAATCACACATCACAAAACAAAAATGCATACAAAATCGCTTGCAAAAAATGTAAATCATTCTACAAATGCCAGGAATTGCTTAACAAAATTGCTCACAAAAGCACTTAACGCTTCACACTTATTGGCATTTGTGTGCATTTTGCGTTTGTGCGAAATCCTGTTCATCACACATCTAATCTACAGTATTTCAATGGCATCATTTTTTTTGCATTTTGCAATTTTTCTGCATTTTAAATACTATTTAACCTCTTGAGGACTGCAGGGCTAAACCCCCCTAGTGACCAGGCATTTTTTAGCTAAAATGGCCACTGCAGCTTTAAGGCCAAGCTGCAGGGCCGCATAACTCAGCACACAAGTGATTCCCCCCCCCTTTTCTCCCCACCAACAGAGCTCTCTGTTGGTGGGGTCTGATCGCTCCCCCCATGTTTATTTTTTTTTAATAAATATTATTGTTTGGTTTTTTTAAAAAAAAAACCCTGTTTCTTTAACTCCCTTCCCTCCCTCCCTCCCTCCCCACAGCCGGCCAAATATGGCGATCGGCTGTCATAGGCTTCTGCCTATGAGAGCCGATCGCTCTCTTGTCCCCCATGGGGACAGCCGTGTCACACGGCTGTCCCCAGTGCAGCGCTGCTGCTGATCGCAGCGCTGCACAAAGTAAATAGACGGCGATCACGCCGTCTACCGGTCTCCCGAGCGGCAATAGCCGCTCGGAGACTGAAGGCGGGGCGGAGCTCCGCCCCCCAAGCAGGAGATGCGCGCGCAGCCTGCGCGCGATCTCCTGCAAAACAGAGCCCCAGGACTTTACGCCAATTGGCGTTAGGCGGTCCTGGGGCTGCCGCCGCGGCCACGCCTACTGGCGTGACGCGGTCGGCAAGAAGTTAAAGGGGCACTATGGTGAAAAATGTTACAATTTAAAATATGTGCAAACATAAACAAGTATGTATGTTTTTTCCAGAGTAAAATGAGCCATAAATTACTTTTCTCCTATGTTGCTGGCACTTACAGTAGGTTGTAGAAATCTGACAGAAGCGACAGGTTTTGGGCTAGTCCATCTCTTCATAGGGGATTCTCAGCAAGGCTTTTATTCTTTATAAAGATATTGCCTAAAAAGCATTTAAACAATGATGCTGGACAGCTTCCCTGCTCACTATACAGTTTTTTGGCAGTTGGACAAAGCAACTGCCATTCACTAAGTGCTTTTAAAAATAAATAAATCCCTGAGAATCCCCCATGAAGAGATGAACTAGTCCAAAACCTGTCACTTCTGTCAGATTTCTACTACCTACTTTAAGCGACAGCAACATAGGAGAAAAGTCATTTACAGCTCGTTTTACTCTGGAAAAAAATTACTTCTGTTTGCACATATTTTAAATGTTAAATTTTTTTTGCCATAGTGCCCCTTTAAGGTGAGATGTGTGATGTGCGATTCCCGTTTAATGCGAACCAACGGAAACAGAGAAAAAATTGCGTTTTATGCAAAAAAAAAAAAAAAAATCACATGAAGGAAGTGAATTAAGATACATTCTCATGTAAGTCAACTTCATTGGTATGCATGCAAAAATTACAAACATTTGACTACAAACACGCATTAAAAACATAAAAACGCACATAAAAGTTAATTCAAAAAATACCTGAACGGCCCCGAAAAATAGCAAATGCAGATTTGTGCATGTGGGAAATGGCTTGCCCAGTCTGGATTAGCTCAAATGGTTGAAGAACACACGAATGATGGAAGATATTGTTCACCTAATCTACCTCAAATTGTATAGTGCATTGCTATTGCTTCTTTGTTTTTTGGTTTTTTGTTTTTGCAGAGAAAGGTTTAGGCGTGAACACTGCTGTAAGCTCTCTCGTGGAGAATATATGACAGGCTTGTCAGTCCAAGCCTTTAACTTGAGCATGGAAAAGCTCATTCACCTGTAAGGCATCTCTGAAGACTTGTTGGAAAGTCAATGAGACCAGCGTGTGGGAACAAGCTGTGACCCCTGTACTGGTCATTCCTCCGCCTAACTCTCCCAACTGTCACTCCTGAAGACTGATCTCACTCACTGCCGCGGCATGCTGGTTACTTCCCTGAGATTACACGCTCAGTCAGCACATGTAGCAACAGCCACACGTCCTACAAGCCACGCAGACACATTATTGGCCCATATCCTCTTCACTTTTCTCCTAAGGCTGGGAACACTAAACGAGGCAGTGCGTGAAAGGTTGCCTTTTGCTGCATATGTGTTTGTGCGGTTTTTGTCATAATGAAGTGCGTTTTGAGTGCGTTTGTGTTTTGCACATGCGTTTTGTTTGCGTTTTACACTGTTTTTCATATAGGAATCACATGTGTGTTTTTATGTGTTTTGTACATTTCTGATGTGTGTTTTATGCCCATCACTAGGAAGACAACAGGAAGCGGAAATACATCATCAAATTTGGTTTTTATACAAAAATTCATAAAAAACCTCAATAAAACGCTATTCTCCTGCGTCACCATTCACATACATTATGTGCGTTTTAACCTCTTGACGACCAGCTAACGCCGATTGGCGTAAACTGGTCGTCTGCGGGTTACCATGGAAACGGCCGCTCGATCACGGCTCGCCGGCAAAATGTAAACAGGCGGGGAAGAAATCCCTGCTGTTTACATCATACGGCGCTGCTGCGCAGCAGCGCCGTAAGGCAGATCGGCGATCCCCGGCCTCTGATTGGCCGGGGATCGCCGGCATATGATAGGCTGAAGCCTATCCTTCAATGCGCAGGACGGAAATCCGTCCTGCGCAGCTCACAGGGGGAGGGAGAGGGACGGAGCGGGAGAGACGGCGGAGAACGCTGCAGAGGGGGGCTTTGAAGAGCCCCCGCTAAGCAACTGCAGCCGGCGGCGATCAGACCCCCCCAGCAGGACATCCCCCTAGTGGGGAAAAAAGGGGGGTAGTCTGATCGCCCTGGCTCACTCCTGATTGAGGCTGCGGGCTGGAGAGCCCACGCAGCACCGATCAGTGCAGAAAGCCCTGGTCGGCAAGTGGTTAAAGGCGTTGTGAAAAAATATGCAGCAAGTTCAGCGTTTCAAAAACGCACATTGCAGAACGCAAACAAATGCGGGTTTTTTGTGGCCCATTGACTTACATTATGTGCGTTAATACTAGCGTTTTACGCAACGCTAGCGTTTCTGCTTAGTGAGTTCCTACTCAGAGTTTTCTCCAAGAAGATATTTTCAAGCCTTACCAATAAAATACCCTTAAAGCTGTCACCATACAAGTAATAGCTTAAAATAAGTTTGATATTACTTTCTACCTACTTTTTAGTACTTTTACAATTGTGTTGAAAAGTTATCTTTTTAGATAAGGCACAATTTTTCTGAGTCAGAGTAGGAGGAGAAGCGAGAGTAGAGCGAGGTAAAGAGGTCATTATTGGGGAAAAGCAGCTTGTTGTGCTGTGAGGAGTCTGACAGTGAGTGAGGAGGGGGGAGGCAGGAGAGCAGCAGTGTTTCATTTGACTTGCACAGCAGAAGGGAGGAGGTGGCACTGTTGCCCTGACTGCGGATGGGGCGCATACTCACAAGTTTGCCTCAGGCAGCAAAAAGTATAGAACCGGCCCTGCCCGTGGGGGAGGAGTGTCCAGAGATCAGTGTCACTGCGGCTTTGTACTTCACTGACTGGTACCAGGACCGGGCAGAGGCGAGAGAGGCTTCAGCCTCAGGGCGCAGTGTAGGAGGGGGCGCACAACTAACTCCTCTATTGTGTTTGAAGCAGAGAGAAATAAGAAAAGGGGATACATGACAGTAACTGCAAGCCAGGTAACTAGAGATTAAGGTGTTGGTGGGTTGGGAGCCCTGGGGTGCCTCATACTCTAATAGCAATCAGTGTGTGACGCCTGGGGTGGGAGGGATGGAAGGGCGCAATTTGGTGTCTCAGCCTTGGGTGCTGGAGGACCTTGTCCCGACTCTGACTGGTACATAGGTAACACTTGACTGACTTTCATAGAGATTTCTACAGAAATCTGAATGAAAACCACCCCTGTAAAATGATTGCTACCCCCAAATGAATTCCTGATCAGGGAGATAATCATTGCTTGCCAGACTGACTGCCCAGTGCCCATTTCACAGTGTGGCGCAAGCAAGAGAAAGATATAACCACTTCCTGTCATGAAGATACCACCACTTCCTGTCCTAATTTCCTACCCACAATGTCCAAATGTAGACAATTGTTATCTCTCTTGAATGAAACTTTAAAGGACCACTATTGCAAAAAAAATTATAATATTTAAAATACACGTGGGTAAGAAGTAAATTTCTCCCAGATTAAAATGCAGTATGAATTTCTTTTTTCATATGTTGCTGTCACTTACAGTAAGCAGTAACATTTTGACCGATCTGACAAGTTTAGGACTAGTCCATTTCCTCATGGGGGAATCTCTAGGTTTTTCTTTATTTTCAGAAGCACTTACTGAATGGCAGTTGCCCAGTCCCACTGCTAAACTAGTGTGCAAATGAGTAGGCAGGCTGGCTGACATCTTTGTGTAGATCCTTTCCAGGGATTGCTTTTGCAAAGAACAAAAGTTACTGAGAATCCCCCATGAGGAGATAGACTAGTCCAAAACCTGACAGATCTGTCAGAATTCTACTGCCCACTGTACACAACAGGAAGATAGGAGGAAGGTAATTCAGGCCTTGTTCACATTATAAATTGCCAGCGTTATCAAGCGATTATTAAGCATTTTGAAAACGCTTTTTCCTGCGCTTTTAGCTTAGAAAAGCACTTTTGTAAGCGTTTTGCTCAGTGACTGAGATTTTCACTTCCTGACGTCACTCAGGAAATGAACTCTTTGACCCGAAAAAGAATAAATACAGTGGCCTCGATTCATAAAAGTGAGTGCGGTAGTTCAGAGACGGGCAGGAAATTACCGCTAGCGGTAAAATGAGTTTTTTTTGTAAGTGAAGTCATAAAAAAAAAATCCGAGTGCGAGGTGATTGCGATAGCAGTCGGTAAGTGTGCGATAAGTGTGCGGTGTGGTGCGGAAAGCTGTCGGTATAATTTGCTGAGTGCGGTAGTTTGCCTCTGACTTCCTAATGACAAGGTGCATGCTGGGTAGAAGTGGGCAGTTTTAGACACACGTGACTTATTTTTTATAAATTATAAATTATTATTATATGCATATATATATACTAGCTGGTGGCCCGGCGTTGCCCGGGTATGTATTTGGCCGTGTTGGCTCCGCCCACTTTTCCTAACCCTTAGGCCCGGTTCACATTAGCGGTGGCCGTCCGGAATCGCCGTGCCGGAGCCGCACCGCTTGCAGAACGGACGGAACGGACGCACGGCATAGCAATGAAAGCCTATGCGTCCGTTCACATGCGTCCGTTCTGCCGGACCGGAGCCGGACCGGATCCGGGCCGGATCCGGACTCCGGCCTCCGTTCCAACATGCGCTATTTTTTGATCCGGCTCCTCCGGCAGCCGTATCCGGGGCGGAGCCAGACTGCACCATCCGGCCAATACAAACCAATGGGAACCGGAGAGCGCACAACACACTGGTTGAGAAATCCGGATGTTCTACCCCACTTCCTATGCGGATTGTTGCGGCGATATTGGATGGGGACACATGGGCAAGCATTTTGGAGTGGAGCAGCACAGCTGGATCCGGATCCGGAGATGTTGGCAGCATGTCGCAGGTGGAGGTGAGTGCTAAACAGCAGAGGGCCTGATTCCACAGGTCCCCCTTCTGCTGACCTCCCAGACCCCAACATTTTTTTGGTTTTTTACGTTACTTTTGCCAAACGGATCCGGATCGCATCCTGATGAACACCTGATGCAACCTGACCGGATCCGGATCGGATCCGGATCAGAACCGTACGGTTCCGATCCGGATCCGGTCCGGATCCGGTCAGGTCATCCGGTCCGTTTGGCAAACAACCGCAAGTGTGAACCGGGCCTAACACACAATTACTCAATTACTTAATGACCAAGTTTGTGAGCTTTGCGGTCTTTGGCATCAATAATTTGCATTGAAATAAAATAAATCTGATTGGATGTGGCTCCACCCCTTTTCTGAATTTGAACCCCAATCACCCAAAGGCTAACCGTACCAGGTACAGGTGATTAACAGTGCAAGAGGCTTGTGCCATTAACAGTGCAAGAATGGCCGCAATTAAGTATTCCACTTAAAAATCAATAGGTGGATTTTGATTGGCTTTTGTAGGCTCCACCCACTTTTCTGAATATTAATCCCAGTCACCCAGTGACCAACTGTGCAAAGTTTGAGAACCCTGCCATTAACAATGTAAGAATGGCTGCAGTTTACATTTTCCCAATGAAATTTGGATTTTTCTTCACCCACTGATGTCCTGACATTGTTCGGGTATGTATTTGGCTGGTGTTGGCTCCACCCACTTTTTCTAAACCTAACACACAATTACTCAATGACCAAGTTTGTGAGCTTTTCGGTCTTTGGCATCAATAATTTGCATTGAGATTAAACAAATCTGATTGGCTGTTTGTGGCTCAACCCCTTTGTCTGAATTTGAACCCCAGTCACCCAATGACCAACTGTACCAAGTTTAAGGCTTGTGACATTAACAGTGCAAGAATGGTAGCAATTACATATTCCCCTTGAAAATCAATAGGTGAATTTTGATTGGCTTTTGTATGCTCCACCCACTTTTCTGAATATTAATCCCAGTCACCCAATGACCAATTGTGCAACGTTTGAGAACCCTACCATTAACAGTATAAGAATTGCTGCAGTTTACATTTTCTCAGTGAAATTTGTATTCGTCTCCGCCCACTGATGACCCGGCATTGCCCAATTATATATTTGGCTGGAGTTGGCTGCACCCACTTTTCCTAACCCTAATACACAATGAATCAATTACTCAATTACCAAGTTTGTGAGCTTTGCGGTCATTGGCATCAATAACCTGCATTAAAATGAAACAAATCAGATAGGCTGTTTGTGGCTCCACCCCCTTTTATAAATTTAAACCCCAGTCACTCATTGATCAACTGTACCAGGTTTGAGGCTTGTGCCATTAACAGTGCAAGAATGGCAGCAATTAAATATTCCCTTGAAAAATCAATAGGTAATTTTTGATTGGCTTTTGTAGGCTCCACCCACGTTTCTGAATATTAATCCCAGTCACCCAGTAACCAACTGTGCAAAGTTTGAGAACCCTGCCATTAATAGTTTAAGAATGGCTGCAGTTTACATTCTCCCAGTAAAATTTGTATTTGTTTCCCCCCACGTATGACCCCGCATTGCCCGCTTATGTATTTGGCTGGTGTTGGCTGTGTTCACTTTCCTAACCCTAACACACAATTAATCAATTACTCAATACCAAGTTTGTGAGCTTTGCGGTGTTTGGCAACAATAATTTGCACTGGAATGAAACAAATCTGATTGGCTGTTTATGGCTCCACCCCCCTTTCTGAAATTGAACCCCAGTCACCCAGTGAGCAACTGTATCAGGTTTGAGGCTTGTGCCATTAACAGTGCAAGAATGGCAGCAATGTAAATATTCCCCTTGAAAATAAATAGGTGAATTTTGATTGGCTTTTATAGGCTCCACCCACTTTTCAGAATATTATTAATAGTCACCCAATGACCAACCGTGCAAAGTTTGAGAACCCTGCCATTAACAGTGTAAGAATGGCTGCAGTTTACATTTTCGAGTGAAATTTGTATTTGTCTCCGCCCCCTTTTTGGTTATGGGAATAAAAAGTATCCTATCCTATACTTTATTCCAGGTCGTGTACTATGTGTGTGGCAAATTTCATTCAAATCCATTCAGCCATTGTTGCGTGATCGAGTAACAAACATCCAAACATCCAAACTTTCCCATTTATAATATTAGTATGATATAATATATAGATAACTATATATATATATATATATATATATATATATATATATATATATATATATATATATATATATATACAATTATTCTTATAAATGATCTAACTCTGTACGACTTCTAAAAGCCTGGGTGATATTACAACCACCCTTCCTCCTCTGTATCCTTAAACATTCCATAAAGGGCTCCATTTGTCACCTAAAATGCTACTGTGGAGAGCAAACTCGCCAGGTCTTTGTTGGCGATAACCACATGTTGTTTATCGCTTCCTTACTCCCCCTTTTTTTTTACATGAATACACTTCATTCAGTTTACCGACACAAACAACGTTTTCATTACCGCACTATTACAAGCGTAAAACATACGTTGAATTTTATGAATCCACTATCAACAACATACTATGCGGTAATTTACCGCTTGGGCGATAACGCATGTGGTAATGCTTTATGAATCGAGGCCAATGTATTTATTTATAAAAGCGCTCGGGAAATCGCAATACAAAGCGCTTTTTCAAGCGCCTTGTGATTTCCCTACACCTTGCACTGAGGAAAAACACCCAGAAAATGGTACATGTATCGTGTTTGCGAATAAAAAATCGAAATGCCTACATGTGAACACCCTCATAGGGAATCATTGCACAAGCGCTTTCAGGCGATTTCAGGGGGGGGGGGGGGGGGATTGGGATAGGGGTTTGCAGTAGGATGTACTTCTTCTAAAAATGTATTTTGCATTTTTACATTTTTTGCGATAGTGGTCCTTTAAGTGGACTCATCGTGAAATACAACAGGCAGATTCCATTTGAGTCAGTTTGAGTTGGTATTTCCAGTTGGAGGTCACAACAGAGAGAAGAGCCAGAAAAAGACCTCTGGGAGGAATCCCTGATCTTTAACGTGATTTAAGCTGTTGTCATGAAATCTAATTTCGTCTGAGTCTTTCACCTGACATTTATATTCCCCCAGCACAGAGCGGGTATAGTGACAGCACTGCAGGTCTCCCTGTATCCCCCCGAGCGTTCTGCATTGTAATTGCACAGCAATTTTAAACAAGGCAGCGCTTCCTTCTCCCCCTCCAGCCGGGTTTGGCAGAACAAGTTTCGGAGTCAGGGCTCGCATTCCCTGCTTGTCACTGGCACATATGCAAATGCTCCTGATCTCAAACAGACAGTTGGCCAGGCTTGAATGGCCCCGTCTCCTTAAATAACCCAAAATACAACCTGGATTTCGGCCATGCTAGTCACTGAAACTAAACCACTTCAATGGGTTCAATGGCGAAAAGATCAATAAGAATGAAATCTGGCCACAGAGGAGGACGCGGAGAACATCAGGCTCTTCTTTAATCAAACTTTTAATCAAAGATGCTGCTTATATTGTTTCTAATTTCAGCTGGATAGTGGCAGATTGCTTCACTAGCTAAGAAACAGCCCAGCTTCAGAAAGATCTACGGTATTTGTTTTTCGGCCCTTCTAAGGGCCGGTGTAGAGGGAAACTTCTGCCTTGGGTCTGATGCATTTTCAAGGCATTTTGGAATGATTGACAATACAATGAAGACCTATACACACACTGAATCCAGCAGTTGGAATGACGTCTTATTAGTTGTTTAAACAATAGCAAACAACTTGATTTGGTTGTTAGGTTGTTTGATAATTGTGCTGCATAAAAGACCGCTGTTGAGCGTGTGTATGGGGCTTCAGACTAATTTACTGATAAGGCAAAACAGGAGGAGCGCTCCGTAGTGTGCTAACTTATAATAAAGTTAAAATGTGCAATACAAAATGCACTTACTGGATGGAAGATGAAAGCAAGCATAAAATCGGCATAAAGCCCTAAAGAAATCGTCTGTTAGACCAGCAACCTGGAGACTGCAGTGACCAGAAGCAGTGGGGGTCGGGATGGAAAAATGACCCTAGGTGCCCTACGTGGGACTCTCGTGTGCAGGTAACGGCGGGATGTGTTTCGGGATGTGTCCACGCCTTCGTCAGTTAATTTAATTCTTATTGCGAATTTTAACTTGATTAAAAGTTATCACACTACGGAGCGCTCCTCCTGTTCCACCTTTCCTCTTCTAGTAGGCCTTACAGCCGAGCGTTGAGGAGTCGCTAGAGTGTGATCACAAACTGTTTTCTCCAGTTGAACTCCTGTTTTCAGCAGCGCAAGATTTCCCATCCCTTTTCTCCATATTGACTAATTGACTGATGCAGGAGACAGAGGTGCAACTAGAAATTATGGGACTCCGCATCCCTCAAGCCCTCCAGAACCCTATATAGAAACTGTGGCCACCATGACCACATACCTCCCAACTTTTTGAGATGAGAAAGAGGGACACTTAAGCCACGCCCCTGCCACACCCCTGATCACGCCCCCATTACACCCCTAGTCATGCATACCATAAAGATTTCAAGAAAAATATATTGTTTTACAATTCAAACCACACTGGTCCTTTCTATGCTGGTTCATTTTCCATCATATTAACATTTTCAAATTAGTAATATATCAATTTGAAGGATGGGAATAAAGTCAAACACATTTTTTAGGAGAAAAAAAAATATATTTACATAGAAAGAGGGACAAAGTGCTGAAAGAGGGACACATGAGGAGATAAGAGGGACAGTTGGGAGCTGTGCCATAACTCTCTTCCATGAAGCCACCATGATTACCTCCAGTGAGGTCGTGGAGATGGAGCAGTGGGAGAAGTAGATGAGTCTGGCTGCTGGATTTATGATGGATTAAAGGGGGCGGGGCAATGCTCACCAGTGGTCACACGCTTTATGACTGCAAATTATTTCATGCAATGAGAGTGCATCATTTTCATGCAGTGTGAGTTATAAATGTGCTTGTGATGGCCACATGGCATTGCTCCCTGCTGGCCATACCCCTTAATCAGAGATGCGATGGGGACCACCAGTTACTTCCGTGTTCCAGCATGTTATATGGTATGCCTGACTTAGGGGAGGCATCTATCCCTGTGATTGTGAGGGGCAGGCACTCATTCAAGTAAGTTATGTATAAGCAGCACAGGTGGAATGAGCTGTCATGCTTTATTGTGAGCTTGCCAGAACTTGTGTCTGTTCACCATTGTATGTGCTTTGTTTGCTATCATGTACTGCAATGCTATGTTCCCCAGCAGGGAAGAGATGCTATGGGAGGAGGTGCAGCACATGCCCGGCATCCTGGGGATCAGATGCTGCAGGCCAGCAGGGAGGAGATGCTATGGGAGAGGGGCAGCACATACCCGACATCCTGGGGATCAGATGCTGCTGGCCAGCAGGGAGGAGATGCTATGGGAGGAGGTGCAGCACATACCCGGCATCCTGGGGATCAGATGCTGCGGGCCAGCAGAGAGGAGATACTATGGGAGGAGGTGCAGCACATACCCGGCATCCTAGGGATCAGATGCTGCGGGCCAGCAGGGAGGAGATGCTATGGGAGGAGGTGCAGCACATACCCGACATCCTGGGGATCAGATGCTGCTGGCCAGCAGGGAGGAGATGCTATGGGAGGAGGTGCAGCACATACCCGGCATCCTGGGGATCAGATGCTGCGGGCCAGCAGAGAGGAGATACTATGGGAGGAGGTGCAGCACATACCCGGCATCCTAGGGATCAGATGCTGCGGGCCAGCAGGGAGGAGATGCTATGGGAGGAGGTGCAGCACATACCCAGCATCCTGGGGATCAGATGCTGCAGGCCAGCAGGGAGGAGATGCTATGGGAGGAGGTGCAGCACATACCCGGCATCCTGGGGCTCAGGCGCTGCGGGCCAGCAGGAAGGAGATGCTATGGGAGGAGGTGCAGCATATACCCGGCATCCTGGGGATCAGATGCTGCAGGGCAGCAGGGAGGAGATGCTATGGGAGGAGGTGCAGCACATACCCTGCATCCTGGGGATCAGATGCTGCGGGCCAGCAGGAAGGAGATGCTATGGGAGGAGGTGCAGGACATACCTGGCACCCTGGGGATCAGATGCTGCAGGCCAGCAGGGAGGAGATGCTATGGGAGGAGATGCAGCACATACCCGTCATCCTGGGGATCAGATGCTGCGGGCCAGCAGCAGGGAGGAGATGCTATGGGAGAGGTTCAGCACATACCCGGCATCCTGGGGATCAGATGCTGCAGGCCAGCAGGGAGGAGATGCTATGGGAGGAGGTGCAGCACATACTCGGCACCCTGGGGATCAGATGCTGCGGGCCAGCAGAGAGGAGATGCTATGGGAGGCGGTGCAGCACATACCCGGCATCCTGGGGATCAGATGCTTTGGGCCAGCAGGGAGGAGATACTATGGGAGGAGGTGCAGCACATACCCGGCATCCTAAGGATCAGATGATGCGGGCCAGCAGGGAGGAGATGCTATGGGAGGAGGTGCAGCACATACCCGGCATCCTGGGGATCAGATGCTGTGTGCCAGCAGAGAGGAGATGCTATGGGAGGAGGTGCAGCACATACCCGGCATCCTGGGGATCAAATGCTGCAGGCCAGCAGGGAGGTGATGCTATGGGAGGAGGTGCAGCACATACCCGGCATACTGGGGATCAGATGCTGCGGGCCAGCAGGGAGGAGATGCTATGGGAGGAGGTGCAGCACATACAGCGCATCCTGGGGATCAAATGCTGCAGGCCAGCAGGGAGGAGATGCTATGGGAGGAGGTGCAGCACATACCCGGCATCCTGGGGATCAAATGCTGCGGGCCAACAGGGAGGAGATGCTATGGGAGGAGATGCAGCACATACCCGGCATCCTGGGGATCAGATGCTGAGGGCCAGCAGGGAGGAGATGCTATGGGAGGAGGTGCAGCACATACCCGGCATCCTGGGGATCAGATGCTGCGGGCCAGCAGGGAGGAGATGCTATGGGAGGAGGTGCAGCACATACCTGGCATCCTGGGGATCAGATGCTGCGGGCCAGCAGGGAGGAGATGCTATGGGAGGAGGTGCAGCACATACCCGGCATCCTGGGTATCAGATGCTGCAGGCCAGCAGGGAGGAGATGCTATGGGAGGAGGTGCAGCACATACCCGGCATCCTGGGGATCAGATGCTGCGGGCCAGCAGGGAGGAGATGCTATGGGAGGAGGTGCAGCACATACTCGGCACCCTGGGGATCAGATGCTGCAGGCCAGCAGGGAGGAGATGCTATGGGAGGAGATGCAGCACATACCCGGCATCCTGGGGATCAGATGCTGCGGGCCAGCAGGGAGGAGATGCTATGGGAGAGGGGCAGCACATACCCGACATCCTGGGGATCAGGTGCTGCGGGCCAGCAGGGAGGAGATGCTATGGGAGGAGGTGCAGCACATACCCGGCATCCTGGAGATCAGATGCTGCGGGCCAGCAGGGAGGAGATGCTATGGGAGGAGGTGCAGCACATACCCGGCATCCTGGAGATCAGATGCTGCGGGCCAGCAGGGAGGAGATGCTATGGGAGGAGGTGCAGCACATACTCGGCACCCTGGGGATCAGATGCTGCGGGCCAGCAGAGAGGAGATGCTATGGGAGGCGGTGCAGCACATACCCGGCATCCTGGGGATCAGATGCTGCGGGCCAGCAGGGAGGAGATGCTATGGGAGGAGGTGCAGCACATACCCGGCATCCTGAGGATCAGATGCTGTGGGCCAGCAGGGAGGAGATGCTATGGGAGGAGGTGCAGCACAAACCCGGCATCCTGGGGATTAGATGCTGTGTGCCGGCAGGGAGGAGATGCTATGGGAGGAGGTGCAGCACATACCTGGCATCCTGGGGATCAGATGCTGTGGGCCAGCAGGGAGGAGATGCCATGGGAGGAGGTGCAGCACAAACCCGGCATCCTGGGGATTAGATGCTGTGTGCCGGCAGGGAGGAGATGCTATGGGAGGAGGTGCAGCACATACCCGGCATCCTAGGGATCAGATGCTGCGGGCCAGCAGGGAGGAGATGCTATGGGAGGAGGTGCAGCACATACCTGTCCTCCTGGGGATCAGATGCTGCAGGCCAGCAGGGAGGAGATGCTATGGGAGGAGGTGCAGCACATACCCGGCCTCCTGGGGATCAGATGCTGCAGGCCAACAGGGAGGAGATGCTATGGGAGGAGGTGCAGCACATACCCGGCATCCTGGGGATCAGATGCTGCGGGCCAGCAGGGAGGAGATGCCATGGGAGGAGGTGCAGCACAAACCCGGCATCCTGGGGATTAGATGCTGTGTGCCGGCAGGGAGGAGATGCTATGGGAGGAGGTGCAGCACATACCCGGCATCCTAGGGATCAGATGCTGCGGGCCAGCAGGGAGGAGATGCTATGGGAGGAGGTGCAGCACATACCCGTCCTCCTGGGGATCAGATGCTGCAGGCCAGCAGGGAGGAGATGCTATGGGAGGAGGTGCAGCACATACCCGGCCTCCTGGGGATCAGATGCTGCGGGCCAGCAGGGAGGGGATGCTATGGGAGGAGGTGCAGCACATACCCGGCATCCTGGGGATCAGATGCTGCGGGCCAGCAGGGAGGAGATGCTATGGGAGGAGGTGCAGCACATACCCGGCATCCTGGGGATCAGATGCTGCGGGCCAGCAGGGAGGAGATGCTATGGGAGGAGGTGCAGCACATACCCGGCATCCTGGGGATCAGATGCTGCGGGCCAGCAGGGAGGAGGTGCAACACATACCCGGCATCCTGGGGATCAGATGCCGCGGGCCAGCAGGGAAGAGATGCTGTCTTGGAGGAAGCGGGGAATAGGGGTAATTGTCCTCACAATGTATTGCTTCAGGCAACAAAAAGTCTAGAAGTCTAGAACCAGCCCTGCTTAGAATCATCGGCCGATTGTGACCTTACTAATTGTAACGTTTCCACATTTGGGATTCACATAGGAAGACAGCTAGGTAAACCCCTCCAGCCAGGAAATACAAAATCAATAACACAAAAATTGCTTACGCGCGTTGGGCGAACACCTGGATGTTCGGGTTCGGGAACGTTCGCCGAACATGGCCGCGATGTTCGGCATGTTCGGGCCGAACCCCGAACTCCCCAAACATCCCGCTTTTGGGGACCCTATGGGTTTGCAGGCATAAGGGGGGAGCATGCCCCGATCGCGGGGGGGGGGGGGTCGGAAATTCCCCCCACCCCCTCCGCTAGCGCTCCCCCCTCTGCCCGCTTCCCCATACAAAAGTTTAAGGAAAGTAAAATAATACCGGTGGTAGTGGCTGGCAGTGGCACTGTGAAGTGAGTCAGGAGGAGGAGTCCGGAGAGTGATGCGTTGAGGGAGGCCGGGCAGCGGGCCGTTCAGCGGTAGTACCCTTGTGGTACTTCCGCCCTTTCTCTGACCTCACGTCCTCTGCATACGAGGGTACGCGTCACGCCTACCCTCGTATGCGTCATCACGCAGAGGACGTGAGGTCAGAGAAAGGGCGGAAGTACCACAAGGGTACTACCGCTGAACCGCCCGCTGCCCGGCCTCCCTCAACGCGTCACTCTCCGGACTCCTCCTCCTGACTCACTTCACAGTGCCACTGCCAGCCACTACCACCGGTATTATTTTACTTTCCTTAAACTTTTGTATGGGGAAGCGGGCAGAGGGGGGAGCGCTAGCGGAGGGGGTGGGGGGAATTTCCGACCCCCCCCGCGATCGGGGCATGCTCCCCCCTTATGCCTGCGACCCCATAGGGGGGCCGTATTCGGCCGAACAGGGCCCTGTTCGGCCGAACAGGGGCCCTGTTCGGCCAGGCATTGAGCCGTTCGGGCGAACGCGAACAGTTTGGCCGAACACCACCAGGTGTTCGGCCGAACTCGAACATCACCCGAACAGGGTGATGTTCTGCAGAACCCGAACAGTGGCGAACACTGTTCGCTGCAAATTATGATAGATTCCACACAATATGCATCAGAAAATACAAGCCTAAACCAAGACTTAAAAAAGACGGCCATCCGCACTTAAATTAGACACTGGGCTATGCACGATGATAATGTGTCAGAGTTACTATTTTAAAAAAAGATCTAATTTGCCTCAATACTCTGGCACCGGTGTTCCTCTTGCCTCTATTTCTGGTGTCCTTCTGGGAGCAGCCCATCATTTAGCCCTCTGAAGTGCTCCTTGGGTTCCTAAAGATAGCCTGCTCTGCCTCCACCCTGTGTTTAGCGCCGTTGTGATAATTGTGGCGTTGCGCAGAGTGGAAGCCACGACGGCCCGTCTATTTGCAGTGCGAGAAAGAAGATACCCTTCAGGATGATGCCAAGACTTACGCTCATAGAGATGAAGAGGAAGTATATCAAAGGAGAGTTGCTGGGCACATAAGTCCTTTGCCATTCAGTCTTTTATTCAATAGTTACGGAGGTACATACGGTATATGTCATGTCAGCAGTGAGGGGTAGAAAGGAGGAGAGGTGAGTGCAGCCTAACAGCCGTTTCCTGGCAACCCGCTTCTGACAAAGTGGGTTGCCGTGACTGTCAGATTGTGACACCTCTCCTCCTTTCTACCCCTCACTGCTGACATAGACCATACGTACTACTGTAACTATTAAATAAAAGCTTGGATTTCAAAAGACCTATGTGCCTAGCTACTCTCCTTTGAAATAAAGTAATCCACCCTTAAAGTGGATCCGAGGTGAACTTTTACACATTGCATAATTGTGTTCCTTTCCTATTGTTTATAGGGCATTCCTCAAGCTAAATACTTTTTTGTTTTTGTTTTAATACTCTGTAACGATCGGTGTAACACAGAGAGGGTCTGATTACCGGTGATCTGCAGTATCACCGGGAATGCAGAATATACCCGATTATTGATGATCTGCAGTATCACCGATAATCAGATATATCTACTAACCTCTGGACACCTGAGAGAGAAGTGAGTGTTAACGTGTAACAGTAACACTAGAGAACTGTACCTAAGGACAGGGCCGGATTTACAGCTGAGGAGCCTATAGGCACAGAAGTTCTGGCGCCCTAAACTCCGCCCCTTAGTACAACAACCCCCCCCCCCCCAACCTAATTCTTATGAAACAAAATGCTCATGCTATAAACAACCCTTATATGGTAGGACATTAGACTATGGCTATGGTAGGATTAGATTTTGAGCTCTGAGGACAGTCAGTGACATGACTATGTACTCTGTACAGTGCTGCAGAAGATGTTAGTGCTATATAAAGGCATAATGATAATATGGTAGGACATCACTATGACTATGGTAGGATTAGATTGTGAGCTCCTCTGAGGACAGTCAGTGACATGACTATGTACTCTGTAAAGTGCTGCAGAAGATGTCAGTGCTATATAAATACATAATAATAATAATAATAATTAGGTAGGACATTAGACTATGACTATGGTAGGATTAGATTGTGAAAGGAAAGTAAGTGACATGAATATGTACTCTGTACAGTGCTGATGAAGATGTCAGTGCTATATAAACAATAATATGGTAGGACATAAAAATATGAATATGGTGGGTATTATAGTGTGAACTTCTCTAGGGATGGTCAGTGACATGACTATGTACTCTGTAAAGTGCTGCAGAAGGTTTCAGTAATGTATACATATATTATAATATGGTAGGACATCAGACTATGACTATGTTAGACTATGGTAGGGATTTCACTGTGTGCTACCATGCGGACATTCAGTGACATGACTATGTACTATGTAAAGTGCTGCAGAAGATGGCAGTGCTATATAAATACATAATAATAATAATAATAATAATAATAATAATAATAATAATATGGTAGGACATTAGACTATGACAGGATTAGATTGTGAGCTCCTCTGAGGACAGTCAGTGACATGACTGTACTCCGTACAGTGCTGCAGAAGATGTCAGTGCTATATAAATACATAATAATATGGTAGGACATTAGACTATAACTATGGTAGGATTAAATTGTGAGCTCCTCTGAGGGCAGTCAGTGACATGACTGTACTCCGTACAGTGCTGCAGAAGATGTTAGTGCTATATAAATACATAATAATAATATGGTAGGACATTAGACTATGACTATGGTAGGTTTAGATTGTGAGCTCCTCTAAAGACAGTCAGTGACATGACTATGTACTCTGTAATGTGCTGCAGAGGATGTCAGTGCTATATAAATACATAATAATAATATGGTAGGACTTCTATGACTACTATGGTAGGGTTAGAGTTAGTGTTGGGCGAACATCTAGATGTTCGGGTTCGGGCCGAACAGGCCGAACATGGCCGCGATGTTCGGGTGTTCGACCCGAACTCCGAACATAATGGAAGTCAATGGGGACCCGAACTTTTGTGCTTTGTAAAGCCTCCTTACATGCTACATACCCCAAATTTACAGGGTATGTGCACCTTGGGAGTGGGTACAAGAGGGAAAAAAATTTTAGCAAAAAGAGCTTATAGTTTTTGAGAAAATCGATTTTAAAGTTTCAAAGGGAAAACTGTCTTTTAAATGCGGGAAATGTCTGTTTTCTTTGCACAGGTAACATGCTTTTTGTCGGCATGCAGTCATAAATGTAATACATATAAGAGGTTCCAGGAAAAGGGACCGGTAACGCTAACCCAGCAGCAGCACACGTGATGGAACAAGAGGAGGGTGGCGCAGGAGGAGAAGGCCACGCTTTGAGACACAACAACCCAGGCCTTGCATGAGGACAAGAAGCGTGCGGATAGCAATTTGCATTTTGTCGCCATGCAGTCATAAATGTAATACAGATGAGAGGTTCAATAAACAGGGACCGGAAACGCTAACCCATCACAGATGTTCATTGTTCATGTTACTTGGTTGGGGTCCGGGAGTGTTGCGTAGTCGTTTCCAATCCAGGATTGATTCATTTTAATTTGAGTCAGACGGTCTGCATTTTCTGTGGAGAGGTGGATACGCCGCCGATCTGTGACGATGCCTCCGGCAGCACTGAAACAGCGTTCCAACATAACGCTGGCTGCCGGGCAAGCCAGCACCTCTATTGCGTACATTGCCAGTTTGTGCCAGGTGTCTAGCTTCGATACCCAATAGTTGAAGGGTGCAGATGGATTGTTCAACACAGCTACGCCATCTGACATGTAGTCCTTGACCATCTTCTCCAGGCGATCGGTGTTGGAGGTGGATCTGCACGCTTGCTGTTCTGTGTGCTGCTGCATGGGTGTCAGAAAATTTTCCCACTCCAAGGACACTGCCGATACCATTCCCTTTTGGGCACTAGCTGCGGCTTGTGTTGTTTGCTGCCCTCCTGGTCGTCCTGGGTTTGCGGAAGTCAGTCTGTCGGCGTACAACTGGCTAGAGGAGGGGGAGGATGTCAATCTCCTCTCTAAAGTCTCCACAAGGGCCTGCTGGTATTCTTCCATTTTGACCTGTCTGGCTCTTTCTTCAAGCAGTTTTGGAACATTGTGTTTGTACCGTGGATCCAGAAGGGTATAAACCCAGTAATTGGTGTTGTCCAGAATGCGCACAATGCGTGGGTCGCGTTCAATGCAGTCCAAGGCCGAAGAGGTCATAGCCTAGGGTCACAAAACCTGTTTATTGGGCAATTTCAATGGTGGCGAGTCTGACGTACATAAATCGCAGCAATGGCCGTTAGCAACGTCTGAATCTCACGAAATGTCTCATGCAGGTAGAAGACATATTGTTAGACTTGGGCTCCAAAGATGGGTTCCCTACATCTCTGCAAACCAGAGTTACAGGGCTCCAAAATTGGTAAAATCCCCCATAGGCTTTCATTGGGCCTCCTATTTACCGTTCCAAAATCTCACACCATTTCAAAGGGCAATGGCTCAGCAGTGGCAAAACTCACCAGTCATGATCCCCCTAAGGGTCCCTACAATGCTAGAAAATTTGGTACTGCTGAGCCATTGCCCTTTGAAAAGATGTGAGATTTTGGAAAGTGAAATAGGGAGCCAATGAAATCCTATGGGGGATTTTACCAATTTTGGACCCCTGTAACTCTGGTTTGCAGAGATGTAGGGACCCCATCTTTGGAATCCAAGTCTAACAATATGTCTTCTACCTGCATGAGACATTTCGTGAGATTCAGACTTTGCTAACGGCCATTGCTGCGATTTATGTACGTCACCATCACTACCATTGAAATAGCCCCAATAAACAGGTTTTTGTGACCCTAGGCTATGACCTCTTCGGCCTAGGGGCCCGAAACTCACCAGTCATGTTCCCCCTAAGGGTCCCTACAATGCTAGAAAATTTGGTACTGCTGAGCCATTGCCCTTTGAAAAGATGTGAGATTTTGGAAAGTGAAATAGGGAGCCAATGAAATCCTATGGGGGATTTTACCAATTTTGGACCCCTGTAACTCTGGTTTGCAGAGATGTAGGGACCCCATCTTTGGAATCCAAGTCTAACAATATGTCTTCTACCTGCATGAGACATTTCGTGAGATTCAGACTTTGCTAACGGCCATTGCTGCGATTTATGTACGTCACCATCACTACCATTGAAATAGCCCCAATAAACAGGTTTTTGTGACCCTAGGCTATGACCTCTTCGGCCTAGGGGCCCGAAACTCACCAGTCATGTTCCTCCTAAGGGTCCCTACAATGCTAGAAAATTTGGTACTGCTGAGCCATTGCCCTTTGAAAAGATGTGAGATTTTGGAAAGTGAAATAGGGAGCCAATGAAATCCTATGGGGGATTTTACCAATTTTGGACCCCTGTAACTCTGGTTTGCAGAGATGTAGGGACCCCATCTTTGGAATCCAAGTCTAACAATATGTCTTCTACCTGCATGAGACATTTCGTGAGATTCAGACTTTGCTAACGGCCATTGCTGCGATTTATGTACGTCACCATCACTACCATTGAAATAGCCCCAATAAACAGGTTTTTGTGACCCTAGGCTATGACCTCTTCGGCCTAGGGGCCCGAAACTCACCAGTCATGTTCCCCCTAAGGGTCCCTACAATGCTAGAAAATTTGGTACTGCTGAGCCATTGCCCTTTGAAAAGATGTGAGATTTTGGAAAGTGAAATAGGGAGCCAATGAAATCCTATGGGGGATTTTACCAATTTTGGACCCCTGTAACTCTGGTTTGCAGAGATGTAGGGACCCCATCTTTGGAATCCAAGTCTAACAATATGTCTTCTACCTGCATGAGACATTTCGTGAGATTCAGACTTTGCTAACGGCCATTGCTGCGATTTATGTACGTCACCATCACTACCATTGAAATAGCCCCAATAAACAGGTTTTTGTGACCCTAGGCTATGACCTCTTCGGCCTAGGGGCCCGAAACTCACCAGTCATGTTCCTCCTAAGGGTCCCTACAATGCTAGAAAATTTGCCACTGCTGAGTAATTGCCCTTTGAAAAGATGTGAGATTTTGGAAAGTGAAATAGGGAGCCAATGAAATCCTATGGGGGATTTTACCAATTTTGGACCCCTGTAACTCTGGTTTGCAGAGATGTAGGGACCCCATCTTTGGAATCCAAGTCTAACAATATGTCTTCTACCTGCATGAGACATTTCGTGAGATTCAGACTTTGCTAACGGCCATTGCTGCGATTTATGTACGTCACCATCGCTACCATTGAAATAGCCCCAATAAACAGGTTTTTGTGACCCTAGGCTATGACCTCTTCGGCCTAGGGGCCCGAAACTCACCAGTCATGTTCCCCCTAAGGGTCCCTACAATGCTAGAAAATTTGCCACTGCTGAGTAATTGCCCTTTGAAAAGATGTGAGATTTTGGAACTGTAAATAGGAGGCCCAATGAAAGCCTATGGGGGATTTTACCAAATTTGGAGCCCTGTAACTCTGGTTTGCAGAGATGTAGGGAACCCATCTTTGGAGCCCAAGTCTAACAATATGTCTTCTACCTGCATGAGACATTTCGTGAGATTCAGACGTTGCTAACGGCCATTGCTGCGATTTATGTACGTCAGACTCGCCACCATTGAAATTGCCCAATAAACAGGTTTTGTGACCCTAGGCTATGACCTCTTCGGCCTAGGACTGCATTGAACAAGACCCACGCATTGTGCGCATTCTGGACAACACCAATTACTGGGTTTATACCCTTCTGGATCCACGGTACAAACACAATGTTCCAAAACTGCTTGAAGAAAGAGCCAGACAGGTCAAAATGGAAGAATACCAGCAGGCCCTTGTGGAGACTTTAGAGAGGAGATTGACATCCTCCCCCTCCTCTAGCCAGTTGTACGCCGACAGACTGACTTCCGTAAACCCAGGACGACCAGGAGGGCAGCAAACAACACAAGCCGCAGCTAGTGCCCAAAAGGGAATGGTATCGGCAGTGTCCTTGGAGTGGGAAAATTTTCTGACACCCATGCAGCAGCACACAGAACAGCAAGCGTGCAGATCCACCTCCAACACCGATCGCCTGGAGAAGATGGTCAAGGACTACATGTCAGATGGCGTAGCTGTGTTGAACAATCCATCTGCACCCTTCAACTATTGGGTATCGAAGCTAGACACCTGGCACAAACTGGCAATGTACGCAATAGAGGTGCTGGCTTGCCCGGCAGCCAGCGTTATGTCGGAACGCTGTTTCAGTGCTGCCGGAGGCATCGTCACAGATCGGCGGCGTATCCGCCTCTCCACAGAAAATGCAGACCGTCTGACTCAAATTAAAATGAATCAATCCTGGATTGGAAACGACTACGCAACACTCCCGGACCCCAACCAAGTAACATGACCAATGAACATCTGGGATGGTGTAGCGTTTCCGGTCCCTGTTTATTGAACCTCTCATCTGTATTACATTTATGACTGCATGGCGACAAAATGCAAATTGCTATCCGCACGCTTCTTGTCCTCATGCAAGGCCTGGGTTGTTGTGTCTCAAAGCGTGGCCTTCTCCTCCTGCGCCACCCTCCTCTTGTTCCATCACGTGTGCTGCTGCTGGGTTAGCGTTACCGGTCCCTTTTCCTGGAACCTCTTATATGTATTACATTTATGACTGCATGCCGACAAAAAGCATGTTACCTGTGCAAAGAAAACAGACATTTCCCGCATTTAAAAGACAGTTTTCCCTTTGAAACTTTAAAATCGATTTTCTCAAAAACTATAAGCTCTTTTTGCTAAAAAATTTTTTCCTCTTGTACCCACTCCCAAGGTGCACATACCCTGTAAATTTGGGGTATGTAGCATGTAAGGAGGCTTTACAAAACACGAAAGTTCGGGTCCCCATTGACTTCCATTATGTTCGGAGTTCGGCCATGTTCGGCCCGAACCCGAACATCTAGATGTTCGCCCAACACTACACGTGACCCGTTCGGCCAATCACAGCGCTAGCCGAACGTTCGGGTAACGTTCGGCCATGCGCTCTTAGTTCGGCCATATGGCCGAACAGTTTGGCCGAACACCATCAGGTGTTCGGCCGAACCCGAACATCACCCGAACAGGGTGATGTTCTGCAGAACCCGAACAGTGGCGAACACTGTTCGCCCAACACTAGTTAGAGTGTAAGTGGCTCTGAGGCCAGTCAGTAACATGTATTCTGTAAAGTGCTGTAGAAGATTTTAATGCTTCATATATAATTCATAATAAAAATGAGCTAGGACAGACTAACTACATGGTGGGCACAGGGGGAATAAAACAGGGGTGGGGATGCACAGAGGATGAGCATGTGGGGGATGCACAGAGGGTGGGCATGGGGGGACACATACAAAAGGTGTATGGATGGGCATGCAGGGACGCAGAGGGGATGGGCACTTGAGGGACACTCAGGTGTGGGAACGTGCAGGACGCACAGGGGATGGGCATTCAGAGGACACACAGAGGGTGGGCATGTGAGGAACGCACATGGGGTGGGCATGTGAGGAACGCACATGGGGTGGGCATGTGAGGGACGCACATGGGGTGGGCATGCAGAGGACGCACATGGGGTGGGCATGCAGAAAAAGCACATGGGGTGGGCATGCAGAGGACGCACATGGGGTGGGCATGCAGAGGACGCACATGGGGTGGGCATGCAGAGGACGCACATGGGGTGGGCATGCAGAAAAAGCACATGGGGTGGGCATGCAGAGGACGCACATGGGGTGGGCATGCAGAGGACGCACATGGGGTGGGCATGCAGAGGACGCACATGGGGTGGGCATGCAGAAAAAGCACATGGGGTGGGCATGCAGAGGACGCACATGGGGTGGGCATGCAGAGGACGCACATGGGGTGGGCATGCAGAGGACGCACATGGGGTGGGCATGCAGAAAAAGCACATGGGGTGGGCATGCAGAGGACGCACATGGGGTGGGCATGCAGAGGACGCACATGGGGTGGGCATGCAGAGGACGCACATGGGGTGGGCATGCAGAAAAAGCACATGAGGTGCGCATGCGAGGGACACACAGATGGTGGGCAGTGGAGGACACACAGAGGGTAGGCACCAAGATTGACAGAGAGTTGGAGCATACTAGTAAAAAAAGAGATAGAGAGTGAGTAATGGCAAAAGACAAGAGGCCATACATGGTACATTACCTCCTCCCTCACTGTCATTGCTCTGGACTGGCAGCTGTCTGGCTGTCTCTGTGTGCACACTGCTGCTTCTGACTATGCTGCCTCCTCTGCGTGTCTCTTTCAGGCTGGCAGGCTTCAGTTTCTGTTCACAGCGTGTGACAGGCTGCTCACTGTGCACAGCTGAGTGCCCGCCCGAGTTTCTGCTCTCCCCCTCCTGCTTGGGATCCCTGTGCTCAGGATGTGAATCAGTGATCCTCACTCCTCTGAACTGAAGGATCAAATTCCGCGCCACAGCCGTCCATGTGTGACGCACAGCTAAGCTGTCACAGTCAGCTTCGTGGAGGAATGGAGAAGGCGGTGCTCTAGTGCGGCTCTGCCGCTTGATTCGTCCTCCATCTCCTCTTCTCCCGACTCTCCCCCTCCTTCAGGGCTTTGGGGCTGGGCGCACCAGTGCAGGCAGGGCAGGCTAATTTCGCTGTGCTGTGCAACTTGCTGCCAGTGATGCAATGCCCGCCCGCCTCGCCTTGGCCGCCCACGTTGTTCCTCAAACTCCCAGCTCCCCCCGCCGCCTATGCACGCAGCTGTTTGCAGCGCTGCGTGCAGGCATGGAACAGCGGCCGGTGGGCAGGGAGAGCGGCGTAATGAATGAATGTGAGAGTACTGTGTATCATCACTACCCGCCCGCAGCCCGCCCCTCACACCTCACTGTAGTTGCGACGGCGGCCGCCCGCTGTATTATCATGTAAATAAGTACACGAGCGGCCGCTATTGCGTATTCACTATTTTAAATTTAAAGGGGACATCAAAGAAATGCCGCCTTTGACCAATCAGGCGCCTGTAGGCACGTGCCTAGTGTGCCTTATGGTAAATCCGGCCCTGCCTAAGGAGTAGGTACAGAGGCAGTAAGGAATGCTGCACAGAAGTATGCTCCTTCCGTAAGCCTAGACTCTCCCGGGGGAGGAGCTAAGCAGAATGTGGGAAGGACAGAGCGTGAGTGACACCAATGAGCGGGTGCCACTAACAGATTTGGGAACTGCCTCTAACAGTAAGGCTAGTTCTCGAGGTCGGCCAAGCCAGGCCATCAACACACAGACAGATAAAGTACAGAATCAGAAGGCAGATGCGGAATCCAATAACAGGCAGGGTCAGGCAACGGAGAATCAGAATAACGAGGTACAGAATCAGGAGGCAGGTACAGAGTCCAGGAACGAGCAGAGATTGGCAACAGGACATCAGAAATAGCAAGGTACAGGATCAGAGTTCAGAGGAATAGTCAGGCAGGCAGAAGGTCATAACAAATAATACAATTCAATATTCCTAATGCTAAGTTGTGAGCTCCTTGATGTCAACACCTTTGGAAACTATGCTAGAACACAGAAACAGACAAGGCCTGAGTGCTACCACGTAGTGATCGCAACGACAGACAACCAGAGAATGACCAGCACCCAGTATATATACTATAGCGCTCTCCAGCGCCACCCTTAAGTGCTGGACCAATGAAAAGTGGTGGAGATGTCAGCTGACCAGCTTGGTCAGCTGACCTTCTTCTGGCTGTCATATAAACTATGTCTCTCAGCGCGCGCGTGCGTCATTCTGAACCTGTGTGGACTATCAGTCCCAGCCACACCAGTCACGCTTTGCAATGTCTCTGCTGGCCTGCACGCGGGGTGAGACGCACCGCTATCTGCACATGCGGTGGCCTCCCCGCGCCTGGTCAGACCGTCAGTAGCAGGCCTGTGCGCGCAAACCGCCGCGTTAGACGCGGCGGTTTCTCCGCGTTCCGCTATGCCAGCCGCGGAAACAGCCGCCTCATCCTGCGTCCATGCAGCGGCTTTTCCGCGTTTCTTCACATACTCGAATTACCTATAAACTAATAAAGCCACACCCACAGGTTTTCAGAGAGCCTTGGCAGTAGCAAGGGCTCATGGGAGCTCAGTCTGGGCAGGAGGAGGGGGAGGTGTTACTAGCCATTGCTTTCAGAGGCAGAGGGGAGGAGATTAGGCTGATGGCTCAAGATACAGATAAGCCTGCCTCTGTGTAATGTTTACAAACAAATAATTGGTACTTTTGCGCCTGTGCATAAATTGAATGTCACTTTTAATAATACATCCATTGATGCTGGATGTATTGGGCTGATTGCAGGTTATTCAGGAGTGGATGAAGTGTACTGTACATCTGTTTATTATTCATTTATTATTAAAAGTGACATTCAATTTATGCACAGGCGCAAAAGTACCAGTTATTTATTTTTTTATATGTGTTTAGTAGCGGGTACTATACTTACTATTTGCAGCCAATTTTAATTTATTTAACAAGCGCCACAACAGTGATTGTTTAATGTTTACAAACAACATGGCTGCTGTCATTGTATCACAGGAATAAATAATCATATTCTATTAAAGCTGTTTGCAGCTAGATATGCTGTGTAAACCATCTAAACTTTTGATAAGATATATAGACAAGTTACTTGTTATAGTAAGTTTTTCATCTCGAATCCGCTTTAACGAATGCGATAGACTGTAGGTTGGCTCTTAGCCAGAATCTGTTCCTAAGTCGGAAGATATGACATCTCTGCCCCCTGTATCTCCAGTGACCCCCTCTGTGTCACCTCTGTTCCTCTGTGTCTTCAATGTCCCCTTCTTTGCCACCTCTGCCCCCCCCCCCTCCACACACACACACACACACACACACACACACACACACACACACACACTCTGTGTTACCTCTGCCTCCCTGTTCCCTCAGTGTCTCCCTCTGCGCCACCTTTACCTCCACTATTTCCCTCTGAACCACCTCTGCCCCCCACTGTGTCTCTCTGTACCACCTCCGCCCCCTGTCCCCCTTTGTGTCAGCTCTGCCCTCCCCCCTCCCTCCCTACTTCCCCACACTATGTCATCTCTGTCCTCCTGTTCCCTCAGTGTCACCTTTATCACTGCTGTGTCCCTCTGTACCATCCTTTTTGCCTCCTTCGGTCCCCCTTTGTGCCTCTTTTTATGTCCTTGGGATGATCATAATGTTCTATTTTCACAGAAATTGGAACTTGCTATATAGTACAGTGTATCGAAGTGTTTCTGATGCTAAAACTAGGAAAATTATCATAAAAGTGGGTATCCTGAATAATCTACTGCTTTCTACTATATGCCACTACAGCACCTCTAAAGTATAGTTCGGAGGATAGTTCTATTTCATGCTTCTTTGATACCTTAAAGTGAACCTCCAGACTAAAAATCTACTCAGCAGCACTGAAAAGGCTTGGCGTTTCTTTAACCTGCTGAGCGGTCTGGACGAGCTCAGCTCGTCCAACACCGCCAGAGGCTGCCGCTCAGGCCCTGCTGGGCCGATTTGCACCAAATAAAAAGCAGCACACGCAGCCGGCACTTTGCCAGCCGCGTGTGCTGCCTGATCGCCGCTGCAGCGCGGCGATCCGCCGCGTGCAGCGGCGAAAGAGGGTCCCCCCAGCCGCCCGAGCCCAGCGTAGCCGGAACAAACAGTTCCGGCCAGCGCTAAGGGCTGGATCGGAGGCGGCTGACGTCAAGACGTCGGCTGACGTCCATGACGTCACTCCGCTCGTCGCCATGGCGACGAGGGAAGCGAAACACGGAGCGCCGCTCATTGCGGCCTTCCGTGTTATCTCTTGCCGCCGGAGGCGATCAGAAGATCGCCTCCGGAGCGCCCTCTAGTGGGCTTTCATGCAGCCAACTTTCAGTTGGCTGCATGAAATAGTTTTTTTTTTTATTTGAAAAAAACCCTCCCGCAGCCACCCTGGCGATTTAATCAGAACGCCAGGGTGGTTAACAGTTTCACAGCATCAGAACTTTGTTTTTCTTATCCAAGCCTAATTTTTGGCTGCACAGAAGCTAAGCTCCACCATATCAAAGAAAACTGCCCGGGCATTTTTCCCCTGATGCTGTGCAAAGCATGATGGGATTTCTGATGTTGTTGTTCTCGTTGCCTAGCAACTGGGAGGGGTAATCAGGACACAGGACAGTTGGAACTATGTCTCATGCTTCCTGTCACCTCCTTTCAACCAAAAAGATGGCTACCCTCATGAAAAAGATGGCTGCCCTCATGAAATCACAAACATTTTCCTGTTCTTCTAAAACAGGGTGGGTAAGAGATTATATTACCTATCTATTTTAATTCACATAACTAATGTAACTTAATGACAGTATGTTTGTTTAGGCTAAAGTTCCTCTTTACGGCTATTATAACCGTAGTTGCCAACATGATCTTGCTACTGTTTTGACTTTAGTTCTTCTCTAAAACTCTTTAATGTCTTCCTGCTGACAGGTAAACTTTAATTTATGTTGGAAGAAGAATCTTGCATGCCAAAATCCCACAGTCACCAGGTTAGAATTTCCGTCAAGTCATACATTCCAGGGAGTACAAAAAACCTCATCTCCACAAATGTTTCTTAGATTGCTCCGTTCACCAGGAATAAAGTCAATGCGATCTATGATCAGGTAGCACATGGAAAAAAAAGCAGACGTGAAACGTGATATGCCAATTACTCACCCTCGGACCTCTTTTCCCTGGGGGACCTGGTAAACCGGGAGGACCTGGAGGACCCTATAGAAGAGAGAGAGAGAGAGAGAAGCATGTTACTGAGAGTCTGAGCATGAGTAAGCTCCAGTGTCTCCGAGCCTCGATCCAAACTATCAATTACCAACACCTTGTAACCTCACAGTAGGATTACAGAGAGCAGCCTCAGTGCGACTGAGAATAATCCAACCATTCAGCGCTCAACAGAATACACAGGTTTCTCAATGAATGTCCATGGACAGTAATGCTTGTGAATTTTTGGCAAAATCATTTTCGCATTGAACATTTTATTTTCAATACTGAGAAAATTTTCACGAAAATAAAATTTATTTTTGCGTTTTTTGGGAGAAATCGATATTTTACCACCATACTTTGCAAAAAGCACAAAAATGCGGAAAAATTATATTTTTACCGCAAAAATTTGTACCATGAAAAATCGATATTGCTGTACAGCAAAAAACGCGAAAAATAACAAAAACTTGTTTTTGGTGGCAGTTTTTGCACAAAAATCGAATTTAACATTATGTTTTGCAAAAACGAATGCAAAAAGAATATTGGCATTTTCACTCATCACTATCCATGGAATTCCAGATTATTTACTGAAAGGAAACGGTGACCTTCCATTGCTTGTATATTGTACAGATCGATAAATACCTGGACACAGCACAAGTCATTAAAGGCTCACTATCACCAAAAATGATAACATCCAAAATACACAACATGTACATGTACATATGATGAGCACATTTCAGATTAAAATGCACTAAATTACTTTTCCCCTATGTTACTGTTAAAGAGGCACTCCAGTGAAAATAATGTAATAAAAAAAGTGCTTAATTTTTACAATAATTATGTATGAATGACTTAGTCAGTGTTTGCCCATTGTAACATCTTTCCTCTCCCTGATTTACATTCTGACATTTATCACATGGTGACATTTTTACTGCTGGCAGGTGATGTCAGTGGAAGGAGATGCTGCTTGCTTTTTTTTGGCAGTTGGAGACAGCTGTAAACAGCTGTTATTTCCCACAATGCAATGATATTTACAGACAGGAAACTGTCAGGACCATGGTCCTGACATCACACTGTGGGAGGGGTTTCACCACAATATCAGTCATACTGACCCCCCTGATGATCCGTTTGAGAAAAGGTAAAATTTCTCATGGGAAAAGGGGTATTAGCTACTGATTGGGATTTAATTCAATTACTGAATGGTAGTTGCTCAGTCACACTGTCAGAATGGTGGGCAACTGAACAGAGTGGCATCTTTGTATTGATCCTTTCCAGGGATTACTTTATTCTAATCAGATGAATGTGATATATTATATGCAAATACTTCATACTTAGCAAACACAGACAGCAGGCAGAGCTCTTATAGAGTACTTGTGACTTTAGAAAATGCAAAAAAACATACTCACCTTAGTAGATTAAGCTGTTTCCCTCCTCGCCGTTCCAATGCTGGGACCCCCAGAAACTCCTTGACAAAAGCTTTTTGATGGGAGGCTGCCCACACTGCGCAGGCTCAAATGGCTCACGCCTGTGCAGTAGCCTGGAGCCACTTGGGATAATTTTTTGCCGTCGAGTAGGAGTGGCTCCATGATAATGAGCAGGCGCGAGACGTCCTGCCCAGTGTGGCCGCGTTCCCTCACGGACGGGAGTGTGTCTGTGGACTTTCACAGGGTCTCAGGAAAGGAGGTTTCTTATCGATCTTTTTCAACCCAATGGGGAGCCCCAGCAGTATGCATCAGTATTGTGGCGCTTGTTCCCCGTAGAGGCAGCGGTGGACCTGAGCAGCGGCAATACAGAAGAAAGCTGGAGCTGACAGAAGAAGGCAGAAGGTGTCTGAAGATGGCAGAAGGTGGCCTAAGACGGAAGAAGGTGGCTTAAGACGGAAGAAGGTGGCTAAAGAAGTCAGAAGGTGACTGAAGAAGACAGAAGGTGACTGAAGCAGGCAGAAGGTAGCAGAAGGTGAGTGAAGACGAGAGAAGGTGACTGAAGAAGACAGAAGGTGACTGAAGCAGGCAGAAGGTGGCAGAAGAAGAGAGAAGATGGCTAAAGAAGGAAGAGGGTGGCAGAAGGTGACTGAAGATGGCGGGATCTGACAGAAGACTGCAGAAGGTGACTGAAGAAGCAAGAAAATGCCTGAAGAAGGCAGGAGCTGACAGAAGAAGGCAAAAGGTGGCAGGAGGTGACTAAAGAAAGCACACGGTAAAGGTGTAAGAAGAAGGCAGCTGTTATGATCAAGCAGTTCTGATGTCATTACATGCATTTTCTTGCATAGTTTGGTTTGCACTTAAACTAGTTGCTGATTCCATCTGCAGTCGCTCTGAAGTTAATGACAGTTTAATATGCTTTTGTGTACACAAACATTGTCTGCTGCAATGGAGGGGCAATCCCTTTCCTGCAGGCTGCATATCATTGTCTGCCTTTTCCTGCTGTCAGCCTGTGATTAATTACCATTCACTTGTGTGGGAATCTGCAGGTCTGCTCCCATTGGATGACCTCAGTATAAAGAACTGCTTCCTGCAATGCTTGATGGGCTACCATAGTCTCAGATTCTGTCTGTTACTCTGCCCGTGCCCCACCTCATTCCTAGTCCGTGTGGACTGCGCTGACTCCTGCGAAGGGGTCAGCGAGTCCTCCTAGTTCTGCTCTTGTTCTAGAAGTTGTTACTCTGCTTGTCTTGTGTCATATATTGGTTCATCGCCAATATATACGCATACTTGCGCATTTTATTATTTTCCTTGTATTCGTGTTACGTTGATACATCAGTGTCGCTGATATATACGTACACGAACTGTTTATATCCTATGTTCCGTTAGTCAGCGTTCCAGCACGCTGAGCTAGTTATCCTGTTCCTGGTCCTGTTTGTGGATTGCGTTCATCTCTGCGAAGAGATAGCGAATCCTTCTGAGTCCTGTTCCCTGTATTACTCCAGCCTTAGTCAGAGTTCCTGCTTATGTCATATATCGGTTCATTGCCGATATATACATATGTTAATCAGACGTTACAAATAGTTTCATTGATAGCTGTAATTGTAATACGCTAGGAAATCATACTTATTGTATATTTATCTGTGTTACGTTCATCTATCTTGATCCTGCTATTTCCTGACTATCCTGTCCTGTCTTTGTGAGGCACGCCATTGCTGCAAACGCATTGGCTGCCTCATTCCAGTCTGTTTTATTGTGGACGCTTGCTGTCACTAAGTAGTGGCTAGTTTAGCAAGCGTTCATTCTGTCTACCTGTCCTGATCTCCTCAGTCCTGGTTTATGCGTTTAGCGCTACTTTGCGCTGAGACGTTATTACGAAAGTGTTGTTTGTGGCTGTTCGGATCTGCACCGGCTCTGTGCACCACAATCTCCTATTGGAGTCAGTCCTCTCCTCCACTAAACTGGGGATATCCTGATTCCTTGTGCTGGTGTGTGTACCTCCTTCACGTCAGCTTATGTGTTGCATGCTGACTGTGGAGATTACACCTCCAAGCTTAACATTATGGTAGCCCCTTTACCAATCCCTATTGTGGGGGGAATTTCCAGAAATTATGACACTGTTTGTCAGGGGTTGTAAGGTACCTTGAGGGTTGGAGACCGATGTGCTGGAGGTAGCAGCTCTTGCAACTTACCAACGGGAAACCCTGGAGTGGAAACAGGAATCTCCAGTTGGCACGGGGCAGGAGCGCTTGCAGGAAGTCACTGTAGCGCTCCCACAGGTTGAGTCTGGTACTGCAATGACTCAAACACCAGGTAGACTTGAGGACTGAAGCAGATCCAGGAACGGGCACAGGTCTGGCAGCAAAGCGGATACTCAAACAGGCGGTGGTCGGCAGCAGAGAGGGTAGTCGTACTTGGCAGAGGTTGGCAACAGAGCGGGTAATCAGACAGGCAGTGGTCGGCAGCAGAGAGGGTAGTCGTACTTGGCAAAGGTCGGCAACAGAGCGGGTAGTCAGACGAGCCAGGTTCAGTAACATCAGATCAGGGCAGAGCTTAGTCAGCACACGGGAACACACACACTCACAGAACTTGCTGCAATACTACAGCAACCAGAGTGTGATGCTCTCCAGGCTTAAATAGGCCGTTTGGGCGTGCCCAGCGTAACGTACGACGCGCGTGCGCAGAAACGCACGGCGCCACGCAACGCCCACGTCAGAGCAACATGTACAAACAGACGCCCCTCACGCGCGCTGGCGTGCACGCGGCACTCACAGCAACGCCTTCCGGCGCCATTGCCTGCGCCGCCCGACGCGACGCGCATGAGCGCACCACGCCAGGCCGCCGATTATGGAGACCGGCCGAGATGCCCCCGGACGCCTGCCGACATCCGTGCGTGCCAGCCGCCTCGCCTGGACAGGTAACTGACCGTGACAATGCCCCCTCCTTAAAGGCAGCCTCCGGATGCCCTCTGATACAGGCTTATGAGGGTATTTCCGATGAAACTCCTTAACTAGGCGATTAGCATGAATATTAACAGCTGGCTCCCAAGAGCTCTCTTCCGGACCATAGCCTTCCCATTTGACCAGATACTGGATTTTTCTACCTCTTCTCCTAGAGTCCAGAATAGCCTCCACCTCAAATTCCTCTTCTCCATCAATTTCAATAGGTGCTGGAGGGCCCACATTGCGATCTGGAAAAACATCTGCAACTGCTGGTTTAAGAAGAGACACATGGAAAACTGGGTGGATCTTGAGAGTCTTGGGAAGTGTGAGCTCATAAGCCACTTGACCAATCTTCTTTTTTACAGGGAAGGGACCGATATACTTAGGTCCCAGTTTGCGTGAAGGACCTGGCAATTTCAGATGTGCAGTAGATAAAAACACAGTATCTCCCACTGTTAATTCCAGCTCACCTCTTCTATGGACATCAGCATTTCTCTTAAACGCCTCTTGTGCTTTAGCCATGTTGTCCTGAAGAAGCTTGTTATTGTCAGAGAGGAAGTGGACTAGCTCCCCTGCAGCTGGTACAGATGCCTCTGGAATTAGATTAGGCAAGAAGGTGGGATGAAACCCGTAATTTGCAAAAAACGGGGATTGTTGAATAGCTGAATGACAGGAATTATTGTAAGCAAATTCAGCCAAAGGTAACAGATGAAGCCAATTATCCTGTGTAGTAGTCAAAAAACACCTGAGGTACTGTTCTAAAGTCTGATTTGTTCGTTCCGTTTGTCCATTTGACTGAGGGTGGTAGGCCGATGAAAAATGTAATTGTATATCCAGTAGTTTGCATAATGCTCTCCAAAACCGGGAAGTAAACTGAGTCCCTCTGTCAGAGACTATATCTCCTGGGACACCATGCAGCCGAACAATTTCTCTGATAAAGGTAGTAGCTGTTGTTTGTGCAGACGGCGTATTATGCATGGGTATGAAGTGCGCCATCTTAGACAATCGGTCTATTACCACAAAAATGGTGTTAAATCCTTCCGAAACAGGCAATTCCACAATAAAATCCATGGCAATTGAAAACCAGGGTCTTGGAGGCACTGGTAGAGGATCTAAGAGTCCCCATGGCTTCAATCTAGATCCTTTGGCACAACAACAGGTTCTACAGGCTCTCACGTACTCTTTACAATCCTTCCTTAGATCAGGCCACCAAAAGGAACGTTGCACCAGCTCCTGAGTCTTGGATACCCCAAAATGACCTGCCAGTTGATGGTCATGCCACAGTTTTAACACTGATGTGCGAAGATCTTGAGGAATAAAGATTTTATCTTCATGATACCATAGACCATCCTTGAACATTAGAAATGACTCATCTGTATCAGAAAGCCCGAATTTACTCTGCTGAATTTGCTTGACCAGATCAGGTTGTAGAATCAGGAAATTATGACTTGACAGAATTGTATCTGGACAAACTGGTGACACTTCCTCCTCCGGAAACATCCGAGATAAGGCATCTGGTTTGATGTTCTTTGACCCAGGTCGATATGTTATGTGGAAAGAGAATCTAGAAAAAAAAAAGTGCCCATCTTGCTTGTCTGGGGTTCAGTCTCTTAGCAGTCTTTAGATACTCAAGATTTTGATGATCCGTGTAGATCAAAATAGGGTGACTTGCACCTTCCAGTAAGTACCTCCATTCCTCTAAAGCGTTCTTAATTGCCAACAATTCTCTATCCCCGACATCATAATTCCTCTCAGCAGGAGTCAGTTTCCTAGAGAAATATGCCACTGGATGTAGCAGGAATTTCACCCCTTGTCTCTGAGATAGAACTGCTCCCACCGCCATTTCAGATGCATCCACTTCCAATAAATAAGGCAAGGCAGGGTCAGGGTGTCTAAGAATGGGAGCAGTTGTAAACAATTCCTTGAGTCTTTCAAAAGAGGCTTGCGCTTCAGTACTCCAGACAAATCGTTCTTGCTGACGAGTAAGTTGAGTGATAGGTAAGATTATTGCTGAAAAATGTTTGATGAACCTGCGGTAAAAATTTGCAAAACCGATAAACCGTTGAACTGCCTTCTTGTTCGTAGGAGGTGGCCAATCGATGATTGCCTGAATCTTTTGTGGATCCATGGTAAATCCTTCTGCAGAGATGATAAGACCCAAGAACTGAATTGATTCTTTTTCAAACTCGCATTTTTCTGCCTTTACATAAAGTTTATGCAACCTAAGCCGAGACAGAACTTGACCTACTTGAGAGCGATGAATCTCCACTGAAGGCGAGAATACAAGGATGTCATCCAAGTAGACGATAATGAAATGATCCAAGAAGTCCTTAAGAACATCGTTAATGAAGTGTTGGAAGGTAGCTGGGGCATTACATAGCCCAAATGGCATGACCCGATATTCGAAGTGACCAAATCTAGACCTGAAGGCTGTCTTCCATTCGTCCCCAGCCCTTATTCTTATCAAATTGTATGCACCTCTAAGATCTAATTTGGTAAAGATTTTGGCTTCTCTTAATTTTTGAAACAGCTCAGGGACCAAAGGTAACGGGTATCGATTCTTGATTGTGATCTTGTTTAATTCACGATAATCGATACATGGACGAAGAGTCTTGTCCTTCTTTTCTACAAAGAAAATCCCCGCACCCGCCGGGGAAGTGGATGGTTGTATGAATCCTTTTTTGAGATTTTCTTCTATATATTGTCTTAAGGTTTCTTGTTCAGGATCAGAAAGGGGAAACATACGACCAAAAGGAATTGGTGCTCCAGGATGTAGGTCAATTGGACAGTCGTAAGGACGATGTGGGGGTAGCTGATCAGCCCCCTTTTTATCGAAAACATCGAGACACTTATGATATTGGACTGGGATGACTTCTTGCAATGAGGAGGTGCATAATAATGATCCTGTTGGAGCAGGTACATGACATTGTCTGCAATAACTGGACTCAAATGACACAGAACCAGATGACCAATTGATGATGGGATTATGTGCCTGAAGCCAAGGTAGTCCTAGGATAACAGGGTATACTGGGGAGGATACTAGGTCAAACTTTAAAAGCTCCTGATGATCCTGGTTAATGCTGGTAAGGATGGGTAAGGATTCAACTGTAACAGGACCTGAGCTTATGCCGGAACCATCAGCAAGATGGATAAACAATGGTTCCTTGCGAGGTTGTGTCGGAAATTGGTGAGTAGTAGCATATGTAATGTCCAAAAAGCAACTGCAGGCTCCGGAATCTATGATGGCGTGTGCATTAAGGATTCTTCCTGGGAGCTGGAAAGAAACAGGTATAGACAAAAGATTAGTAAAAGCTACCGTAGGCTGGGTTGGAGAAGCTCTGATGAAAATTTCCTTACCGGAAGGTCGGACAGGACAAGCTCTAAGGAAGTGACCAGAAGCTCCACAATACAGGCATAGGTTGCATTGACGGCGTCTCATTCTCTCTTCAGCAGATAAAGATGGGCGGATAAGACCTAATTGCATTGGTTCAGGCTGATCAGAAGCTGATGCTGTTGCAGGAGCCGGAGTTACAGAAGATGGGAACCATAGTGGCCGGGCGGTGTTTTTCCTTTCCAGAAGACGCTCTCGAAAGCGGCGATCCAGCTGGATAGCCGCCTTGACCAATTCCTCCAGAGTATCAGGGACTCCTATTCTTGCCAACTCATCCTTGAGTTGGTCTGACAACCCCATACGGTATTGGAACTTTAAGGCAGACTCGTTCCAATCCGTGTCCGCGTCCCACCTTCTAAACTCCGAGGTGTACTCCTCCACCGGTCTGCGTCCTTGACGTAAATTTTGTAAGGAAGACTCAGCAGTAGCAATACGTTGCGGATCGTCATATAATATCGCCATAGCTTCAAAGAGTGATTGTACAGAGGCAAGAGTCTGATGTTTTTGCTCCATCAAATGATGAGCCCATGATTGGGGTTCCCCTTGAAGTAATGATATAATAAATCCCACCTTTGTTTCTTCATTGGCGAAGGTCCTTGGTTGCAGAGCAAAGTAAAGTTGACAGGAGTTCCGAAAGGTACGGAATTTAGTGCGGTCACCAGAAAATCGATCAGGCAGTGGTACTCGGGGTTCAGGAGCTGGTGGCAAAACTGGAACTGAAGCTGGAGTAGGCGGAACTGGCTCTGAGGCCACAGGAGCAGAATGGCTAGGGGTGACTGCAGCTGAACCATCACTGTTAGCAAGTGTGTTGATACGTCCTTCTAGTCGAACATGTCCGGCCTGTAGTTCTTTGAAAGCATCAGTTAAAGTAGCCATTTGGGTGCAAAGAGTGCTCAGAACATTCGCTACCTCAGCGGTCTCCATTTGGCTGTAGTATTTTGTAAGGTACCTTGAGGGTTGGAGACCGATGTGCTGGAGGTAGCAGCTCTTGCAACTTACCAACGGGAAACCCTGGAGTGGAAACAGGAATCTCCAGTTGGCACGGGGCAGGAGCGCTTGCAGGAAGTCACTGTAGCGCTCCCACAGGTTGAGTCTGGTACTGCAATGACTCAAACACCAGGTAGACTTGAGGACTGAAGCAGATCCAGGAACGGGCACAGGTCTGGCAGCAAAGCGGATACTCAAACAGGCGGTGGTCGGCAGCAGAGAGGGTAGTCGTACTTGGCAGAGGTCGGCAACAGAGCGGGTAATCAGACAGGCAGTGGTCGGCAGCAGAGAGGGTAGTCGTACTTGGCAAAGGTTGGCAACAGAGCGGGTAGTCAGACGAGCCAGGTTCAGTAACATCAGATCAGGGCAGAGCTTAGTCAGCACACGGGAACACACACACTCACAGAACTTGCTGCAATACTACAGCAACCAGAGTGTGATGCTCTCCAGGCTTAAATAGGCCGTTTGGGCGTGCCCAGCGTAACGTACGACGCGCGTGCGCAGAAACGCACGGCGCCACGCAACGCCCACGTCAGAGCAACATGTACAAACAGACGCCCCTCACGCGCGCGCGCGTGCACGCGGCACTCACAGCAACGCCTTCCGGCGCCATTGCCTGCGCCGCCCGACGCGACGCGCATGAGCGCACCACGCCAGGCCGCCGATTATGGAGACCGGCCGAGATGCCCCCGGACGCCTGCCGACATCCGTGCGTGCCAGCCGCCTTGCCTGGACAGGTAACTGACCGTGACAGGGGTCCTGCTCCTTTAAAAAATTTGAAAAGCTTGGTCCTGAAGTTACAGACAAATTTATATCAGAATTGGTTAAAGTTCTGGCCAATCCCGACTTTCGGGCTTCTGCAATTTCTACCTGGTCTGATTGGATCGTTTGTGCTCTTTTTAAGGGCAAACTTTTTGATTGGGCAATCGATGTCTTAGATCACACTCAGTTTAGACAAAGTCCTTTGCAATTTATAGCTTTTGTAATTCACAATTGGTTGCGCATAGATCCATTGCCTTTTCCTCTTAATGAACTCCTGGCAGCAGGCCAATTAGCTGCTCCTTCAATTGCTTGCAAGAATGAGCAGCAAGCAGAAAGTGTTACTGATAATTTTCCTGCAGCTTCGAATAAATCACCAAAAACAGCAAGGTCAAAGGCAAAACGCAAACGTTCTAAGAAACGTGTCCAATCTGCAGAATCGTTATCTTTAGCGACTGCGCATCAGACCTGCAATAAGATTCTGCCATTAACAGATAATGAAATGCAATTGTCTTTCAGGGGAGTTAAATGGACTTATGAAACTACTAATGAACTTTCATCACTGGCTAGGGAAAATAAAGATTTTTGTTTAAAAGAATTATCTGAGTATGATTATGAGGATATATTACAGAGTATTGAACAAATCAATCTATTCGTGCAGCAAGAAAAATTTGCATACACTACAGTCCAACACTTGCTACAGGTATTGGAGATCCTTAGGAATAAGAAATCTGCCAATCGCCTGCTAAATAATCCAATGTATGTTTCTGCCAAAACCACATTTGCAAACTGTGATCTGCCTGTTAAGTATGCTTGGAATCCTCCATTTGAGAAAGGAGAGATGGAAGCTCTGGTCAATGAATGGAAGAATGATTCAAGTTCATTTTGTCAATTTTACAGTGCAAAAAGTGAATTAGTATTGAATGCATGCATTAAGTCTGCCTATAACCTAATAAAAACTGGTGTGTGTGGGTATGACCTTGTGGCTCCATTGATCGATGTGTGGAAAATGATTTTGGACGATTTTTATGCGATTCAATCAGTTGATACCAGGGAAGACACACTGTCAATTGGAGACTGTTCCACTTCTCCAGTTACTGAGTCCCTGCCATGTCTTGTGAATGTTCCCGTAACTCCACCCTGTACCATGGATAACTCAGTGTTACTTCCCAGTAAAACAGAAGCCACTGATACTTTCTTAACTTTGCCCTGCACAAATTTCTCAGCAGAGAATCCAGAGGTCCTGCTGACTTCTGAGTCCAGCCTAGCCAGTACTCATGAGCCTTTGTTCAGTGAAACAGACACCAGAAAAATCTTGCCTGTCTCTGCAAACACTTCTGCAGAAATTACCTGTGTTAATAAAGTTCAACTCCTGTCTGATCCAGCAGATGCCAATAGATGCACTACATCAGTTTCCGAGTCCCAGCAATCCTGTCCAGAAACCTCAGAACCCCAGCATCTGAATTTTCCAATTTCACAATTGAATGGTGATTTAGATGCGCAAACATTGTGTTTTGATCTTCCTGTTTCTACACCTCACTCTAGCTTCGTGAATAACTCAGAGCGTCTGCTATGTGAATCCGAAATCGCAGAATTATTACCGTGTTTAGAAAATGTCCCAGTAAATTTGCCCTGTACCATGAATTGTGCAGTAGATCTCTCCAATGAAACTCAAGTCACAGAATCATTATGCTGTCCAGCAGGTGCTTCCATGGTTTTGCCCTGCAATATGGACTGTTCAGTGATCCTGTCCAGTGAAGCTGTGGTCGCAGAGTCTTATGCTTCACCCAGTACTTTGGATACTTCAAACCCTCTAGCAGAGGAGTCTGAGGCACTGCTTACCTCAGTTGGTGTTGCAGTAATATTCACTTGTCTAGCAGCTGTTTTGGAATTACAGTCTGCTCTAATAAAACTTGATGAATTTCTGCCCAGCGAAGCAGAAGCCATTGAACTATTGTCCTCGTCAGCAAGTGTGTTAGATACCTTGCCCTGTACACAGTCTGATTTAACCAATGTTGTTGAGTCCCTCTCCAGTGTTGTAACAGCCGAGGAACTCCAGCCCTGTCCTCTGAATGTTTCAAAAGTCTTGCCCTGTAACATGGATAATTCTGACTCGCTGGAAAAAATAATAGAAATCTCAGAATTTCAGTCCGGGTTAATGAGTGTTTCTGAAACCCAGCCCTGTATCTTGGAAAATTCTGGTTCTCTGGCTGGTGTGGCAGAAGTTCCAGAGTCCCCTTTCTGTCCAGTGAGTTACTCAGTTTTGCCTAGTTCAGTGGGGATTGCTGCACTACTGACTTGTTTTGCAGCCCTTCATGAGCTCCAATCCAGTGTATTTGATGAGTCTCTGTCTAGTCCAGAAGAAGTTATGGGAACCCTGTCTAGTTCGGTGCATACATCAGAAGATTTGTCCTGTCTTGTAAATGCCCCTGAACATGATTTGTTAATAACCTTGCTGGAATCAGAGACATCTAAGTCTGATCCTGCATTTTTTAGTGAGAATCCAGTAACTGTGAAGTCTAGTCATGATGATTTTTTTTTGCCCAGTCCTGGTTTGGGTCCTACCTTGACTGACTTTGAGGTTCGCAGTTCCTTGACATGCCCAGAAGTCTCTCTTGTGCCGGTGTGCCCAGATGTGCTTCGTATGCCAGAGTGCCCAAGTGTGTCTGTGTTGGCGTGCTCACACGCTTCCCTAGTGGAGACATGTTCTGATGTTGCCGGTTGGCCTGCATGCCCGGAGATGGTTCTGGTCCCTAAAAGCCCTGATCTTGATGTTTGTCCTTGTGACCCTGACTCTAGAGTTGCCCTGGGTTCCATAGGGGTTCTTGATAGTTCTCCATATGAGCCTAAGGGGCGTTCTGACCTGTGGGGATCTCTTTGGAGCTTCCAAGTGTTCTGGGAGATCTCTGAGGAAACTTGTCCTGGTACCTTGGACTGGTTCAACGGTGGGTTTTGTGTTGGTAGGGACAGTTCCGGTGGGCATTGCAAAGGCTTTGCCGTTTTTGGACGGTCCCTGGAAGGCGGTGGGTATCGCTCAGAGAGTTTCTGGGGGCTTTTTTCTGGAAGTCGTGGTTCTGATGGGTATCACACTGAGGCTTGTAGTGCTGACGGGCATGGTTCTGTAGGTTCTGGTTCTGATGGGTCCAGTCTTGTGGGGACTGATTCTGGAATTTGGTCTTGCCGGGCTGTCCCGGCCATCATGAATTATCAGTCAGATTGTTTTGTTGGGAATTTCAGTTTTGAAAAGCGTCTGGTATCCGCTTTTAAGGGGGGGGGGGGGGGGGGTGTAATGTTATGATCATGTCTGCAGCGTTTACTGCTGGCTGCAGTGGTATTGTAACCCAAGCAGTTCTGATGTCATTACATGCATTTTCTTGCATAGTTTGGTTTGCACTTAAACTAGTTGCTGATTCCATCTGCAGTCGCTCTGAAGTTAATGACAGTTTAATATGCTTTTGTGTACACAAACATTGTCTGCTGCAATGGAGGGGCAATCCCTTTCCTGCAGGCTGCATATCATTGTCTGCCTTTTCCTGCTGTCAGCCTGTGATTAATTACCATTCACTTGTGTGGGAATCTGCAGGTCTGCTCCCATTGGATGACCTCAGTATAAAGAACTGCTTCCTGCAATGCTTGATGGGCTACCATAGTCTCAGATTCTGTCTGTTACTCTGCCCGTGCCCCACCTCATTCCTAGTCCGTGTGGACTGCGCTGACTCCTGCGAAGGGGTCAGCGAGTCCTCCTAGTTCTGCTCTTGTTCTAGAAGTTGTTACTCTGCTTGTCTTGTGTCATATATTGGTTCATCGCCAATATATACGCATACTTGCGCATTTTATTATTTTCCTTGTATTCGTGTTACGTTGATACATCAGTGTCGCTGATATATACGTACACGAACTGTTTATATCCTATGTTCCGTTAGTCAGCGTTCCAGCACGCTGAGCTAGTTATCCTGTTCCTGGTCCTGTTTGTGGATTGCGTTCATCTCTGCGAAGAGATAGCGAATCCTTCTGAGTCCTGTTCCCTGTATTACTCCAGCCTTAGTCAGAGTTCCTGCTTATGTCATATATCGGTTCATTGCCGATATATACATATGTTAATCAGACGTTACAAATAGTTTCATTGATAGCTGTAATTGTAATACGCTAGGAAATCATACTTATTGTATATTTATCTGTGTTACGTTCATCTATCTTGATCCTGCTATTTCCTGACTATCCTGTCCTGTCTTTGTGAGGCACACCATTGCTGCAAACGCATTGGATGCCTCATTCCAGTCTGTTTTATTGTGGACGCTTGCTGTCACTAAGTAGTGGCTAGTTTAGCAAGCGTTCATTCTGTCTACCTGTCCTGATCTCCTCAGTCCTGGTTTATGCGCTCAGCGCTACTTTGCGCTGAGACGTTATTACGAAAGTGTTGTTTGTGACTGTTCGGATCTGCACCGGCTCTGTGCACCACAATCTCCTATTGGAGTCAGTCCTCTCCTCCACTAAACTGGGGATATCCTGATTCCTTGTGCTGGTGTGTGTACCTCCTTCACGTCAGCTTATGTGTTGCATGCTGACTGTGGAGATTACACCTCCAAGCTTAACAGCAGCAGAAGGCACAAGGTAAAGGTGAAAGAAGAAGGCAGGAGGTGACTAAAGAAGGCACAAGGTAAAGGTGAAAGAAGAAGGCAGGAGGTGACAGAAAAAGGCAGAAGGTGGCAGGAGGTGACTAAAGAAGGCACACGGTAAAGGTGTCAGAAGAAGGCAGGAGGTGACTAAAGAAGGCACAAGGTAAAGGTGGCTGAAGGCGGCAGAAGGTGGCTGAAGAAGGCAGAAGGTGAAGAAGGCAGAAGGTGGTGAAAGGTGACTGAAAAAGACAGAAGGTGAAGATAACAGAAGGCAAGATGGTGGAAAAAAAATGCAGAAACCTATACAGCCTAGTAGTGAGACAAAATGTCTGTTCTCATAGGCTTCCATCAGCATCCACAGAGTATGCCGTGTCCGAAAAAGTCATGCATACTTGAGTTTGCTTTCCAAGACTGTATCGGGACAGACACTGAACAGAACATGTTGGCACTAGCGATGGCCATGTCTAAGAGAACTCATGGAGAAGCATGTGACTTGTTTGATCATCTGATAGATTTACAAAGCTCTGATTTGCTGTGATCACATTCTGCTTTATCACATGATCATGACTAGCAAATCAGAGACTTACACATCTATCACCTGACCAAATTGATCACATGCTCCTCCATGAGTTCTCCTAGACCTTACCATCACTAGACTCAGCGCCTGTCTGAACAGATGTCCGCTGGTCTATTCCGTGAGTCGGACCATTTTCTGGTCTCGTGTGAAACAGCCCTTAGTATAAGGTTGCATATGGCACAACCTTACTAGTCTGGCATTTTTGTACAGCCATTAGTTAGACCTAGGAATAGGTCTGCTTTAAGGTACTGTATATGTAATGGTTAAAGGGGGAACTTGTCATGATTCCAGATACCTTCTGAAAAAGAGAGGGACAGATGTGAGCAGGCCAAACATTTGCCATAACGCACTGCAGAATATACTGGCACTATATGAACGGGATCAAGCATACCCTATCAGATGCTGACTGCATTCTGTCTGCAACATGACACCAGTTTATCTCTGTCAGGGTCGTCTCAACACCTCCTGGAGCCCAGGGCTAATATCAAATGCGTTGTTCTGTAAACCTCATGTCAGTAAAAAAAAATTACAAACGCCAAGTTGTATTCAGACATTCAGTTCTTTACCATCTCCTTGCAGAAAACGATGTCACGAAATGGGCAGAGGTTTTTGAGCCCATCGTCAAGATAATTCCTTAAAGTGAACCTCCGGACTAAAAATATACTCAGCAGCACTGAAAAGGCTTGGTGTTTCTTTAACAGTTTCACAGCATCAGAACTTTGTTTTTCTTACCAAAGCATCATTTTTAGCTAAGCTCCACCCATCAAAGAAAAAAAGCCCGAGCTTTTTTTCCCTGATGCTGTGCAGAGCATGATGGGATTTCCTATGTTGTCATTCACGTTGCCTAGCAACTGGGAGAGGTGCTCAGGACACAGGACAGTTGGAACTGTGTCTCATGCTCCCTGTCACCTCCTTTCACCCAAAAAGATGGCTGCCATCATGAAATCAAACATTTGCCTGTACTTTTAAAACAGTGTGGGTAAGAGATTATAATACCTATCTATTTTAATTAACATAACTAATGTAACTTAATGACAGTATGTTTGTTTAGGCTGGAGTTCCTTTTTAAAACGTATCTTCCTCACTAGAATCAACAACTCCTCTCCCCCCCCCCCCCCCCCCATCCTAACATGAAGGTGTTGGTGTTTCTACCTTTCCTTCCTTTCCTTAAAATTTGCTTGACACTGACTGGACAAAGCTAACTAAGGTAACCTGGATCCACATACCTCTGTGCAATGTCCATTTCTCTCCTCTTCCCCTCCTCCCTCCCCCCACTTTCGTTCCTGGTATTCACTCCTTGTGAATAGTGCAGCAAGATGCTGCACACAAAGATGCTGCACACAAAGATGCTGCACACATTCAACAGATCAGTATCTGCAAAAGATCTGTTCCTGCAAAATGCATTCATAGTCTATGATATCTGCAGATCTCATACACACCTTGTTTAACTGACATTCATCTGCAGATCAGACAATCATCTGCTGATCTGAAAATCCTTCCTAGTGGATCTGATCTGCAGATGATTGTCCGTTAAACAAGGTGTGTATGAGATCTGCAGATATCATAGACTATGAATGCAATTTGCAGGAACTGATCTTTTGCAGGAACTGATCTTGTGCAGATACTGATCTGTGGCATGTGTGCAGCATCTGTGTGTGCAGCATCTTGCAAAGATTTTTATCTGATGGGGAGTTCAGCTCAATCCTGTGATGGCTAACCTTGGCACTCCAGCTGAGACAAAACTACAAATCCCATCATGCCTCTGCCTCCCCGAGTTATGCTTTGAGCTGTCAGAGTATTGCAATGCCTCATGGGACTTGTGGTTCCACCACAGCTGGAGTGCCAAGGTTAGCCATCACTGTGTAGGTGTGGCTCTCATACTACATGAAAGGGGGTAAAATTGGTCTATGATCCTTCATTTTCCAAAGACTTTTATCTGACGTGTGTACCCACCTTTACTAACCATCCCTAATAATGGCATCTTGAAAAGAGTAGAGATAAGGAACTAGTCATGTTTTCCGATCAGCGCAGGTGGAGGTTTTATCTTTTCAGAGCACAAAAGTCACAGTTTCATTCACTAGACATTTATAACACGACCCCTTTGAAGTGCATTGTGGAAAAATCACAAAGGGGCTATTAACCTTCTTGCCGGTTATCCCGAGCTCAGCTCGGGGTAACCTGCGCAGAAGGATTTCTTCGTCCCCGCGGGGCCGATTTTCACAATTTTTTTTACTGCACGCAGCTAGCACTTTGCTAGCTGCGTGCATATCCCGATTGCCGCTACCTGCCGCGCCCCCCCCCCCCCCCTCCAGACCCCTTTCGCAGCCTGGCCAATCAGTGCCAGGCAGCGCTTAGGGGTGGATCGGGATTCCCTCTGACGTCCCGACGTCCATGACGTCGGTGACATCATCCCGCCCTGTCGCCATGGCGACGGGGGAAGCCCTGCAGGAAATCCCCTTCTGAACGGGATTTCCTGCTTGCAAAGATCGCTGGCGGCGATCGAACTAGGTAGGGGGATGCCGCTTGTCAGGGCTCGCTACATGATTAAAAAAAGAAAAAAAAAATTGTTTAAAGTGCTGCGCTGCCCCCTTGCCGTCAGAATTGGAACAGCAAGGGGATTAAAGAAGGATTATAAACTTAAAAGTCTGGGAAGGTTACTAAAGCATTTCTTAAGATTACGGTGTTCATCACGCGTACGTTAAAAAGGGGCGCTGGGAAAAAAGGGCGCCGGGTTTTTAACGATAAGCATGGATAACGTTTAAAAATGTATTGTACGGGATTTCGTTTAAAATTAATGTTTTTTAAAGTTATAAATCATTAAATAATGTGCATTAAATCGGCAATTGTAAAAACGTTAATCTTTCGTTAAAATACTGAAACGTATAATAACGTTAAAAAAAAAAAATTAGTAAGTAACCCTCCCTGTACCTACCCCTAACCCCTAGACCCCCCTGTTGATGCCTAAACCTAAGACCCCCCCTGTTGGTGCCTAAGTAACCCTCCCTGTACCTACCCCTAACCCCTAGACCCCCCTGTTAGTGCCTAAACCTAAGACCCCCCTGTTGGTGCCTAAACCTAAGACCCCCCTGTTGGTGCCTAAACCTAAGACCCCCCTGTTGGTGCCTAAACCTAAGACCCCCCTGTTGTTTTTTTCGTTTAAAAATAATGTAAAAAAAAAAAAAAAAAAAAGTACTGTTTTTCGTTTAAAAATAATGTTTGAAAAAATATTGTACTGTTTTTCGTTTAAAAATAATTTTTAAAAATGTATAAATAATTAAATAATGTGTAATCATGAGAAACAGTAATAAAACATTAAGTCTCCGGGCGCCGCTTTTAAAACGTTATTTTTCACCGGCGCCCTTTTTTCCTATCGGGCGCCCATTAAACGATATTTATTATAGGAGTGAATGGCGCCGCCCGATTTGTCCACTAGCCTCAGGCGCCCGAATTTACTGTTTCCGTTCATCACAGCATGGTGAGGAAAACAGTTCCAGCGGATCTGAACTCAAGACTTCCTCTCTGCTCTATGAGATAAACAACAACATACTAACATTGAAAGAAAAACATTTCTTTGTTACAAGTTATACAGGTGCCCACTTCCTGGTTTTATGAAAGCAGACATAGGGTTGACATCCTGTGTTTACCAATTAGATGCTCTGCCGAGGCCGCCAGCTGACGAAGCTGAGAGATCAAATTACAGTTGAGCAGTCACAATTTGGCCCAGCATCCCTTCAATGCGATTGGTCCAAAAATGCTGCAGCAGGATCGCCGAGCATAAGCGATGCAGTGAAACCAACCTCATAGGAATCCACTGCCATAGCACTTTGCTGATCGCCAGCGATCGCTAAATGCTACTAAAGAGCTGCTAGTGGGTCCCAAGCCTTAGACCGGTTTTCAACGGGAGACTAAAGGCAGGAAATTCATGTCTCTTCAACATGTCCCATGCACCGACCGGGCATTTGGTAGCTCTCGCCATTGGCATTCAAAAAGCACCCCCCTCCCCCATGGAGTAACATCTGAGCGGGGCCATGCTCATTATTTTTCTGCAGGGTGGCACCACCTGTTGTTACAAGTGCTGCCATTCGCTGCATTCAATTTAGAGGCGTATCTACAGGGGTGCAGGTATAGCTTGTGTCATGGGCGCCACAACACCATGGATGACATTCCTACTTTTGTGCTGCACCACCATGCCTGCCCCGGTGACTCCCCATCACTAAGACCTCAGATCAGATTAATTCTGTTAATCACAATGCAATCGCATTGATAATCATGGTGTCCTGCAATTGGCGAGGCACTGGCAAACCAGGTGTGGCTTGATTTTTAGATCGAAACGCAGCCGGCGGAAAAAAAGCCCTTCCTGTCTTCACTGAAGCATGCCATTCAAACAAAATGTTTCTAGTTTACATCAAATAAAAGAGATTTGTAGCATGTCTGAACAGAAGCCATAGAAGTTGACTGAAGTTATTGCCAGTAAAGGTGCTTCCAGATGTTTTACAGATGATCATTTTATTCAGCATACATTCTCACAGAGGAGAGTTCTAGGGGAAGTGATGTGACCAGTTTGTGATCTAGTGAATGGTTTGTAGGTCTTTGATCAATTGGTTGCGAACATGTGATCTTATCTCACGTCTGCTTCCTGTTTCCGGCTTTGGACACACTAAACACATCAAAATCTGGGGCAAAATGGCATATCGGTCTCTGTTTTTGGGGCCCATACACTGGTCATTTCAGTCATCCATCGATCAAAAATCATTTCTATCAAATCTATCAATCGATTTGCGGCTGATTTTGAACGATTTGATGTATCTGACAGGATGGAAAATCTATGTCAGGGGTAGGGAACCTATGGCACGGGAGCCAGATGTGGCTCTTTTGATGGCTGCATCTGACTCACAGACAAATCAGTAGGGGTTGAGTCACTAAGTTACACTGCTCAAGCAGCACAGCTTAGTATGGCAGCGCAAGTAACATTTTCAAAGTAGGCATGTTACTGCTGTAGCATGCACTACTAACTTACACACGATCCCCCCAAAACGAACGAACAGCTGCTCCAATTGTCCCACCCTGGACCCTGTCATGTCCAGTGACTTTGTAGGACCAGATCCCTGCACCTTGATTGACCCAATAGGCTGCCTGTCACCCCCCCCCCCCCCCAAAGTGCGTGGATCTCGTCCTACAAAGTGAAAAAAAACCCCAAGTCAGCTAGCTAATTGTACAAGCTGTTAGTCGGTATTTCTCCTGTATGACTCTCGGGGAAATTGCTGATGTTGCTGAAAATCAAAAGAAGCTGAAGATGTGTCTGACACTTCCGCTGCCCGGCGAATCAACTGTATACACATCACCATGGCAACAGGTATGTAAGCCCTCTGCTGCGCATGCGCACTGTCCCAGTTTGAAACATACTGTATGGCTCTCACGGAAATAGATTTTAAAATATGTGGCGTTTATGGCTCTCTCAGCCAAAAAGGTTCCTGACCCCTAATCTAGGTCGATGTGCTGCTGGCAGCAGATCGATGGCCCATAGAGATGCGTTGGATCTAATGATCCAAAAATGCATTTAGATCGATTTCCAATAGATTTAATTCTGAACTCTATTGGAAATCTGTTCCTAGTGTGTGGCGCACATCAGATTCCACTTGACAGGCATCTGACAGAAATCTATCTGAATGGTCAAATCTGCTGCAAATCTAGAAGTGTATGGCATAAATAGAGGGGAGCAGTGCCTATGATCGCGGAGGGCCCAGAGCTGTGGGGGGCCCCAACTACTAACCTTCCCTTCCTCTGATACAGGGCACTATACTTCAGATTGGGTGTTGTTATGGCTACACTTGTTATGGGTGTAACGATCATGATGGACACATGTTTCATGACCCTCGTGAGATGGGTCCCCAGGCCCTGAAGGGCACCAAGGGGAGGCAAGGGAAGGGAAGTGAGCATTGGGAGGGCCCATAACATTTTTGCTGGAGGGGTGGCCAAGAATGGTAGTTACACCACTAATGTGGACACTGAAATCGTATGTAGTGGGAATGGTACCATTGAAATACAGTGAAAACTGATGACAATTTGCGAACAAAAAAGTGCTCAGAACAGCATAGCGTGCATCAAACCTTAGCATGTGGAAGCAGCTGGAAGGGTAAGGCCTTTTTCAGACAGGAGGCTGAACTGCAGGTTTGTAGGGCAGTGCAGTGTCCTATCTGCCGGTGTAATGAAAAACATTGCAACCTGTAATATTTTGCCACTTGAATAGGGCTGTGCTTAAAGTGAACCTTAAGTCATAAAAAAAAAATGAGTTTTACTCACCTGGGGCAAACAACGACATATTCAAGTGCTAACCAGTGCAACAGATCAAAGGATGAGTGCACATACCGGTCAAGGTGGGCAGTCAGTGGGTAATGGATGGTGGGTCTACAAAAGGTGGTATGAGCGCTCCTCCTACAAATGTACACAGCCTTGTTCACACAATCCTAGTGGATCGCTATACACGAATGGGGGTATCACCTCCCTGACTGACTCTATATGGTTATGTGTACAGCGCTCAACACTACATCTATCAGGCAAAAAATGACAAACAGTATGTTGTGAACCAGGACTAAACTTCCAAAAGAAAGTCCACTTCAAAATGATACGACAGTCTCAATCAGCAGATCCACAGTCAATAACGATATGTTCTCAGATAATAATCGCAATTATACTCTCACCAATGTCCAGTGGCTGATAGCTTAATATATCAGCAAAGCTCGCTCGGACACTCAGGTTGACCCCGGCAGTAAGCTTCTCCCTGTATATGGCTCAGAAGGAAAGGGGAGAGTACATAACGTAACTCAGCTTCCACACACAGGGGCATAACACTTCCTCCACTTGCCGTGCCCTTCTACTGTGTTAAACCTTCCCCAAAGGTCAGTGCAGCATGCAACACCATACACAATAGTCCAGACAAGCACTCACCAGATAGCTGGGCTGACCTCGTACAGACCAGCTAAAGTCGCCTGAAATGATGTTAGTCACACAGCTTTCTTCATAAATGAACTTCCTCCTGCACAATCTGCTCTTCCTAATTAACACTGAGCACCAGCTGTGCAGTGGAAAAAGGCCCTAAAGGGCGCAGTTTCCCTCAGGGCTGTGGAGTCGGTACAAAAATCTTCCGACTCCAACTCCGACTCCTCAGTTTCTGAATCCACGACTCCGACTCCATCTCCGGGTACCCAAAATGGCTCCGACTCCTTTAGTCTAATACTTAACAGGGCTGTGGAGTTTGTACAAAAATCATCCGACTCCCGACTCCGACTCCTCAGTTTATGAAATCAACGACTCCAACTCCTACTCCGGGTGCCCAAAATTGCTCGACTCCGACTCCTCGACTCCAACTCCACAGCCCTGTTTTCTCTGCGCCCAACTCTCCCTACGACTGTATTTCACGCACGCTTCCCTGACTACGTAGAAGTGTTTGTTGGCATTTAGGTTGGACTGATTGGCTTCTTGATTTCCAATAACACATCCACCTCTGTCACATGGTGATATTTCTCATGCAATCTCATCTGCTGACAGAAAGTTCATTTTTCAACCTCCAGAACTTTTCAACTCACAGTGACTTTTCCCTTGAAGAGCTAGAAGAGTACTTAAATGTCTCTAAGGGAAATTCCTCCTCTGTTCAGAAAACTCAGCGTTTCCAGTTTAACTCTCTGGCTCTATACATTGCATTTGTGGTAAACATGTTTTCAGTTTTAAAAAAAGAAGTTAAAAGCCGCAACCATCACAGTTGGTTAATATATATTAGACCTCAATAACAACACGTTTCACAGGCGTAACCCTGCTTCCTGAGGTGAAACTGAGACCTATGCTAAAAATAAATGAGGTGAAACTGTGACCTGCCATCCTCCACACAGTTTATTCTATTACTGGTGGAAGGCTTTTTAAACTACATGTGCACGCTAGTGATGGGTCGTTCGGGAACGAGGTGGCTCTAAGAGCCGGCTCTTTGCTGCGAACGACAAGAGCCGGTTCTCAGTTTTAAAAGAGCCGATGCCTCAGCCGCCCCACACAGCTCTGCTTTGCTCTTTAATAAAGGGAGCTGAGGCATGCTGGGAGATGTAGTCCTACTCTTTCAGCTTGTAGGAGTGTATGGGGCGGAGCAGAGCAGTTGCAGGAGGGATTGTCCCAGTCAGATAAGCAGTCTGGAGTTGTCATGGAGGCGGGGGCGGGGCTTTTACTCCGATTCTGAGTGGTGTCAAGTGATATTTAATGAAGAGCCGATTCAGAGCCGTAAGAGCCGGCTCTTTAATGAGAGCCGATTCAGAAGAGCCGATTCTCCGAGAAGAGCCGGAATTCCCATCACTAGTGCACGCATAACAAACAATGTACATTTGTCCCATTCATTCTTTCCCATGTTACTGGCACTTTAAACAGGTAGTAAAGATCTGACACAGGGGTCCCCAAACGTTTTGGGTCGAGGGCCGGGTCAACATACTTCAGACTGCTGGGGGGGCCGGAGAACACATAAAATGATGTCTTTGCGGGCCAGACAGTGAAGCATACCCAAGTGACAACCTGCAGTCCAATTGGACAGCAGTGTCACCTGATGTGGAATTTGATTGGAAACCAGTGAATGACTGCTTTCTGGCTTCCATGTGGATGGATGGTGCCAGAACTGCTATTCTATATGTGGATCATCAATATTTAAAGATGTCGCTAACCGCATCTATAAGTAACACATTTTGTGTGTGGGGCCGGTAAAAAAGTCTCAGGGGGCCGCATTCCGCCCGCGGGCCTTAGTTTGAGGACCACTGATCTGACAGGTCTTAAAAGATACCTGAGGTGAAGTATTTTGTACAAATGGAGGCTTCAGGCCCACCGGTCCCCAAGTTCACCTCGTACCCCTCCATTCTGATGTAAAAGCCACCGTAAGTGTGCCAAGTTGGCGAAGCATGTCCTCGATCACGCTGGCAAGGGCTGGAGCGCTCTGTGCATGCGCACTGTGAGTCATTACATAGTGCGAATGTGTAGAGACTGATCAAGGATGTGTGCAGTCGTGCCAGCGCTTGCGCAGTACTACACGACCTAGCCTCAACTTATGGGGCTTTTACACTGGAATGGAGGGGGATGGAGGTGAACGAGGGGAGAGGTGGCCACTGACGTAAGCCTCCTCTCATTGGGATTTTAAGGAGTTTAAAGTGAACCCGAGGTGAGAGTGATATGGAGGCTGCCATATTTATTTCTTTTTAAAGGATACCCGAAGTGACATGTGACATGAGCTAGACATGTGTATGTACAGTGCCTAGCACACAAATAACTATGCTTTGTTCCTTTTTTTCTTTCTCTGCCTGAAAGAGTTAAATATCAGGTATGCAAGTGGCTGACTTAGTCCTGACTCAGACAGGAAGTGACTACAGTGTGAACCTCACTGTTAAGAAACTCCCCTTTTTATCTCTTTCTTGCTCTTAGAATCCATTTTCTGCTAGGAAAGTGTTTTATAGTTGGAATTTCTTATCAGTGAGGGTCACACTGTAGTCACTTCCTGTCTGAGTCAGGACTGAGTCAGCCACTTGCATACCTGATATTTAACTCTTTCAGGCAGAGAAAAAGGAACACCACATAGTTATTTGTGTGCTAGGCACTGTACATACACATGTCTATCTCATCATGTCAAATGTCAGTTCGGGTATACTTTAAAAGGAAATAAATATGGCAGCCTCCATATTATTCTCACCTCGGGTTCCCTTTAATGTGAACCTGAGATTGAAAAAAGCGCAAGCATTTATACTAACCCGGGGCTTCCTTCAGTCCCCTGCAGACCATGGGCTCCCTCACCATACATCCATTCTCCCGCATTGAGGCCCAGTAAATTCCACAGTCATGCTCAGTCACGCTTCACTGCGCATGCGCGATCCCTACTGCACGCACTCCTCAATTGCGCTCCTGCGGTTTGGAGCATTCTGCACATGCACAGTTCACTAACACTGTAACTGAGCTTGCACAGGGTGCTCCCAGGCATGAGAGCGCGATTAAGGGAGGGCGCGTGTGGCCAGAACCAGGAATGCGCAGTGGAGCGCAACTGGCCTAGATTGCAGACTCCACTGTGGGACAACAGAGTGACCCGGGAGGACAGCAAGGTAGCTCATGACCTACCTGAGGAAGCCCTCCCAGGTAAGTATAATTGTTTCTGTTTTTTAATCCAGGTTTCCTTAAAGAGTAACTGTCAGGCTGCAAAAGCTAATTTAAACCTCTATTCTCCTGTGTTAAACAGTTTAGAAGCAAGCCAAAAAGGCAATACTAAAGTTAAAAATCTCTCTTACTTTTGATGTGTGCTGAACAGCAAGACTGTTATTCCCAAGCTCTTAAAAGGACGACAGGCCGCATAGCATACTGCAAAGCATTCTGGGGCTGCTTGGGTCCTCCCCTCGGCTGCTAGTGAGAAGTTACAGTCTCATGTTACAACAGCCAGCACTGAAAAATCTCCTGGCAGAGTACACTGCAGGAGTCCGCTATTGTTCCTAGCCACATGGCTAATTAATATTCACTGCACAGTAGTGTTATTAAGTACGAGCTTTTCTGTGAGTGGAATCATCAGGAAGCAGGGAGGACATGACGACACATTTGGCTTCATAGGAGACAGACAAACATGGAACCTGCCATGAGCTGTCAGGAGCATCATTCTCTGCATATACTATATAAAAATTCTGTGAAATCCAAACGTGGACAGTGAAATGCATATGTAATGTAAGTACAGCCAATCTTTAGCTACTGATATGTGTGTTTATTTTCTCTGAGACCTTATACCTAACAGCTCCTCTTTAAGGCTGGGTTCACATACGACATACCGTGAAAAAGTAGCATTTTAGGATGGTGCGTTTGCGCTTTTCTATTGTGTTTTTGGTGCGTTTTGCTGTGTTTTTTTTTTCTTTTTACGCAGATGCGTTTTGCGTGTGTTTTAATGTGTTTGCGATTCGCTAATGTAAAACACATTTTTTTATTTATGCAGGAAGACAACAGGAAGTGGAAACACATCAGAGATTTTTTTATTAAAAATGCATTGAAAACCGCAATGCATATGCGTTACCATAGACTTTCATTATGTGCGTTTTGGCAGCCAGCCTGCATATTATGCAACACTACCAGCTTTTGCGGAACGCATACTGTACAATCGCAGTGAAACTCAGCTATTTCTGCATCCCATAGACTAAAACTGCTGCAAAAACTCAGCGTTTACAGCTAGCGTTTCTGCCATGTGGGCACCCAGCCTGAATGAAGTTTCTTTTTTTCCTGGGTGGCTCTGCCCCCATTGTGTCTAAAAGTCATTGTTTGTCATCAGTCAGTACATAGGCACTGTCAGTGGCCTGCATACAGCTGTGACGTAGCTATCAGTAGAGTCATAGTGAAAAAAAAAGTGAGTTTACAGCAGGTCACCAAACACCTGGTTACTCCTATTTCCAGATTTTTCATACTGTGACAGGTCCCCCTGGATCCCCTCCTAGCTGTGCTTAGTTGGCAGCTCCAGTCTCAGTGCCTCTTCAATCACCTTTGTTTTACTCCAAACTTTATAAACCTTGTTCATGCAAAATAAAGCTAATTAGATCTTTTTTAAGTCCTCGGGCCTGACATAGCATAGCATGCTAAGAGCTATATGCAATACAGTGGAGACAGAGAGCCAAATCACTGCAAAATACCATCAGGTTTGTATGATCCTAATTATTCCATCTGCAAATGTACTAGCAATAGCATGTATGTTTCAGCTGTGTTTAGTTCAAGGCTACTAACCCTAACACCACTTACCGTCCCCGATTCATAAATCCTCCTACCTTATTGTCCCCTTAAAGAGCAACTGTCGCAAAAATCTTAAATTTTAAAACGCATACAAATAAGAATTTCATTTCCTCCAGAGTAAAATGAGCCATAAATTACTTCTCTCCTATGTTGCTGTCACTTACAGTAAGTATTAGAAATCTGACATTACCGACATTTTGGGCTAGTCCATCTCTCCATAGGGGATTCTCAGCATTGCCTTTATTCTTTATAAAGACGTTCCCTGAAAATGATTTATATAAAGATGCTGGCTAGCCTCCCTGCTTGCTGCACACTTTTTTGGCAGATGGATGGAGCAACTGCCATTCACTAAGTGCATTTGAAAATAAAGAAAACCCTGAGAACCCCCCATGAGAAGATGGGTTATTCCAAAAACTGTCAATAATGTCAGATTTCTACTACCTACTGTAAGTGACAGCAACATAGGAGAAAAGTAATTTGTGGCTCATTTTCCTCTGGAAGAAACGTACTTCTTATCTGTATATGTTTACATGTATTTAACATTTTAAGATTTTCGCGACAGTGGTCCTTTAACCACTTAACGACCAGCCGCCGCCAATAGGCGCGGCTGGTCTCTCCTGTATTTCCATGGAAATGGCTGCTCGTTCGAGCGACCGTTCCATGTCAGTTCACAGAGGGAGTCTCCGTGAACAGCCTGCGAGCCTCCGATCGCGGCTCGCAGGATAAATGTAAACACGCGGGGAAGAAATCCCCGGTGTTTACATCGTACGGCGCTGCTGTCACAGCAGCACCATAAAAGAGATCGGCGATCCCCGGCCTCTGATTGGCCAGGGATCACCGCCGTCTGATAGACTGAAGCCTATCAGAGGCGGTACAGGACGGATCGCCGTCCTGTGCCGCCCACAATGAGGAGGGAAGGAGAGGGAGGGGGAATAGCGTTGCGGAGGGGGGCTTTGAGGAGCCCCCCCGCTACACACATATAGCCGGCGGTGATCAGATCCCCCAGCAGGACATCCCCCTAGTGGGGTAAAAAGGGGAGAAGTCTGATCGCCCTGCCTGGAGGCTGATCTGTGCTGGGGGCTGGAGAGCCCACGCAGCACAGAACATACAGAAATGCTGCGGTCCTTAAATGGTTAAAGGGATCCAAGCTTTTTTTCCCTGCAGTTTGTCCTGGTTTCCTATAGCTGTAGGAGCTGTCATTTTGCCACCTCCCCTTCCCTTTGCCCTTATTTATCCAGAGGAAGGTGTGAAGATAAGCAAGTGTGACTTCTCTAAATAGTTTGAAGCGCAGTCAACTATCAGATGTCGATCACAAACGGATTTATCTTTTAGGCCACATCGGGAGAAAGTCTGCCATTTTGGGTGGTATTAAAACCTATGTCATACCATAAGGTAAGGACGCCAAAATTCAGCTGCCAAGCTGATTAATAAAGAAGAAGTAGGAAAATCAGCAGAAGGAAAGAACAAGTATGTCCAGTAGGGACATAAAGAGCAACCACAAAATGTGATAAGTGTTTAACCCTCACGCACTCTACACAAAAATGGCTCCACATTATAGCCCAACCACATTTAAAGGAACTTTAACCAAGGATTGAACTTCATTACAACCAGTAGTTGAAACTCCCTTTCCCATGAGAAATCTTTACCTTTTCTCATATAGATCATCAGGCAGGTCTGTATGGCTGATATTGTGGTAAAACCACTCCCACAGTGTGATGTCATGACCATGGTCCAGACAGTTTGCTGTGTGTGAACCTTGTTGCATTGTGGGAAATAACAGCTTTTTCCAGCTGCCAAGCAAGCAGTATCTCCCTCTGTGCATAGAACTATCAGTATTGAACATTCCGCACAGATCACGTGGCAGGACTAAAGATGTCACCACCAGTGATACATTTCAGAATGTAAATCAGGAAGATGAAAGATTCTGCAATGGGCAAACACTGACTAAATAATCTAATAAATGAATATTGTAAAAAAATGAATAATTTTATTCATTATGTTATTTTCACTACAGTTCCACTTTAACTACTTTACGAACTCTCCACGCCGATGGGAGTGGCCGCGGCGGCAGCCCCAGGACCGCCTAACGCCAATTGGCGTCAGGTCCTGGAGCCGGCTACTGAAGGAGATCGCGCGCAGCGTGCATCTCCTTCTCGGGGGGCAGAGCTCCGCCCCCTCTTCAGTCTCACGGCGTGATCGCCATCTATCTACATAGTGCAGCGTTGCGATCAGCAGCAGCGCTGTACTGGGGACAGCCGTGTGACACGGCTGTCCCCCTGGGGGACAAGAGAGCGATCGGCTCTCATAGGCAGAAGCCTATGAAAGCCGATCGCATGATTGGCCGGCTGGGGTGAGGGAGGGGATTGGAGGAAAGAAAAGCAGTGCTGGTCGTAATGGCAAAATCTACGCTTACGGATCATTACGCGTAATTTTACGCTATTACGCATTACGCAATTACGGTTTCGGCGTAGGAAATTATCTACGGTACATCACTGTAATTACGCGTAAACTTACGCAGTTACGCGTAAGGATACCGTAATGTAGGCGATTACACTACGATGTTACGCGTAGTGCCGTAATACCCATTAATGCATATTTTTTGACGCATACGGACGATATGTACGCCATAGCCGTCAATGTGACAGTTATTGCGTACATATCATTCGTATGCGTCAAAACGTACGCTTATACTGAAGGGCGGGAGAAGATACTATTGGTTGCTTAGGATGTTGACTGATTGGCTACTCTTAGAAAAGGGGAGTTTTTACAATAGTAATTACGCGTAAAATTACGCGTAAGTGTTCGTAAAATTACGCATACCTAGCAATTACGGTAGACAGTGTAATTACGATACCACTTTACCTCTTACGCGTAAATAATTACGCGTAAGACCGTCAGTTACGCGTAGCGCTTACGCGTAAATTTACATTGAATTACGATGCGTAATTACGCTCATGCGTAATTTCGGCCCAGCACTGAAGAAAAGAATGACAGAAAAAGTAAAAAAACAAGAAAAATAACCAAACATAAATATTGATAAAAAAAACAAACAAACAACGGTGGGACGATCAGACACCACCTACAGAGAGCTCTGTTGGTGGGGAGAAAAGGGGGGGGGGATCACTCGTGTGCTGTGTTGTGCGGCCCTGCAGCTTGGCCTTAAAGCTGCAGTGGCCAATTACACAAACCACAGCCTGGTCTTTAGGGGGGTTTACCACTGTGGTCCTCAAGTAGTTAAAGTGTACCAGAGTTGTATTAAATGAAAAGTTTTATACATACCTGGGGCTTCCTCCAGCCTCATGCGCACGGATCGCTCTTACGCCGCCATCCTCAGTCTTCTCCAGCTCCGGTACCGGGTAGTGTTGGGCGAACAGTGTTCGCCACTGTTCGGGTTCTGCAGAACATCACCCTGTTCGGGTGATGTTCGAGTTCGGCCGAACACCTGACGGTGCTCGGCCAAACCGTTCGGCCACATGGCCGAACTAAGAGCGCATGGCCGAACGTTCCCCGAACGTTCGGCTAGCGCTGTGATTGGCCGAACGGGTCACGTGGTTCGGACCCGAACGCGCTCTGATTGGCCGAACTGTCACGTGGTTCGGGTAAATAAATACCCGAACCACGTCATATCTCCGCCATTTGTCTGTGGGTTTAGCTTTGGGTAGGCAGGCAGGGTAGTTCGCGCTCCAGCCACGCTAGCCAGGGTCCCCCCTGTCATTGTGTCGCTGCTGGGAATAGTAGTACACCACTCGCTCAGCCACACTATATAGCATTCTGTTTACTGCCACTCTGTGTACCTCGCTCAGCCACACTATATAGCATTCTGTTTACTGTTCTGTGTCTGCTGGGAATAGTAGTACACCGCTCGCTCAGCCACACTATATAGCATTCTGTTTACTGTTCTGTGTCTGCTGGGAATAGTAGTACACCGCTCGCTCAGCCACACTATATAGCATTCTGTTTACTGTTCTGTGTCTGCTGGGAATAGTAGTACACCGCTCGCTCAGCCACACTATATAGCATTCTGTTTACTGTTCTGTGTCTGCTGGGAATAGTGGTACACCGCTCGCTCAGCCACACTATATAGCATTCTGTTTACTGTTCTGTGTCTGCTGGGAATAGTAGTACACCGCTCGCTCAGCCACACGATATAGCATTCTGTTTACTGTTCTGTGTCTGCTGGGAATAGTAGTACACCGCTCGCTCAGCCACACTATATAGCATTCTGTTTACTGTTCTGTGTCTGCTGGGAATAGTAGTACACCGCTCGCTCAGCCACACTATATAGCATTCTGTTTACTGTTCTGTGTCTGCTGGGAATAGTAGTACACCGCTCGCTCAGCCACACTATATAGCATTCTGTTTACTGTTCTGTGTCTGCTGGAAATAGTAGTACACCGCTCGCTCAGCCACACTATATAGCATTCTGTTTACTGTTCTGTGTCTGCTGGGAACAGTAGTACACCGCTCGCTCAGCCAGACTATATAGCATTGTGTTTACTGCCACTCTGTGTACACCGCTCAGCCAGACTATATACCATTGTTTACTGACACTCTGTGTACACCGCTCAGCCAGACTATATACCATTGTTTACTGACACTCTGTGTACACCGCTCAGCCAGACTATATACCATTGTTTACTGACACTCTGTGTACACCGCTCAGCCAGACTATATACCATTGTTTACTGACACTCTGTGTACACGGCTCAGCCAGACTATATACCATTGTTTACTGCCACTCTGATTCTGCTGGGAACAGTAGTACACCGCTCGCTCAGCCAGACTATATAGCATTGTGTTTACTGCCACTCTGTGTACACCGCTCAGCCACACTATATAGCATTGCGTACTCTGCCAGTCAGTGTGTATATTGCTGGGATCAGTAATACTCCACTCACCGTCAACCACTATATGAGCTCAACATGAGTTCCCCAGAGACCTCCGCTGTGAGCAGCACTCCCACACAGCAACAGCCAATGCCCCACGCAAGCTATAACATCCACCCCAGCAGCCAGTGGTCAGCAGCAGCCCTCCCCGGAGGAGAACGTTGTGTCCATCGGTCCGTCGCCAGAGCGATTAATGAGGGCTGCCATTGAGGAGATGATGGGGCCTGATGTGGAGGAGGAGGTCTGGCTCAGGCCAGCATCCCAAGTTAATGTTGAGGACGATGAGGGGTCTGTGTCTGGGGATGTTGGGGTGGCAGAGGTGGTGGGTGGGTCAGACTCAGGAGAAGAGTTGTATGATGAGGATGATGATCGGGACCATCTGTATGTGCCTCAGAGTCCGACCCCGGAAAACATGTTGTATCGTGTGTTTAGGTACTAAAATCTGCGTTCCCTCCCAGTAGTGTTGGGCGAACAGTGTTTGCCACTGTTCGGGTTCTGCAGAACATCACCCTGTTCGGGGTGACTATATAGCAGACTATATAGCATTGTGTTTAATGCCACTCTGTGTACACGGCTCAGCCACACTATATAGCATTGTGTTTACTTCCACTCTGTGTCTGCTGGGAACAGTAGTACACCGCTCACCCGCCACTGTATAGCATTGTGCTCTGTGTCGCTGCTGACAATAGTGGTACACCGCTCACCCACCACTGTATAGCATTTCTGTACTGCCACTGTACTGCTGCCAGTCAGCGTGTACTTTAAGGATAAGTGAAATGAGGAAGAAATCCGGTGAAAGAGGGAGGGGCAAGGGAAGAGGTGTTTCCCCTGACGGTTCACGTACAGGCCACAGGGGAGCACCCAAGAAAACCCACTCAATACCGCCCATGTTGTCCAGGACAACAACCCTCACAGATCCAAAAGAACAGGACCAGATAATTACTTGGATGACCTCTCAAGCGTCCAGCAGTGGGTTAAGCAGCACCAGCACATCACGCACGAGGTCCGAGTCCTCAGCCAGTTAAAGTCTGGGCTTTCTTTGAAGACTGCACTGAGGATGTTACCATGGCGATTTGCAAGGTGTGCAAGACCCGCCTGAGCAGGGGGAAAAGTATTAACAACCTCTCCACCACCAGCATGAGCCGCCACATTCTATCCAAACATCCCACTCTGTGGGCAAACGCGGCAGGACAGGGTACCACCAGCAACACTGCCTCCCTTGGGTTCACCAGACTCACCACCAGACCCGCCTCAGCAGCAGCAGTAGCCCAGCCATTGCGTGGTTCACAACATTCACAAACATCAGACGATGCTGACACTGTCACTTTCCGGACTAGTGCTCTTGAGGTCTCCCAGTGTTCATCAAACACAACAACCAACAGCCCTTCGGTGTGCAGCGCTACGGTTGAGTTGTCTGTCTCTGAGATGTTTGAGCGCAAGAGGAAATTGCCAGCAAATGACCCCCGGGCCGTGGCAGTAACAGCCAGCCAGCATAGCCAAGCTTCTGGCCTGCGAAATGCTGCCATATCGAGTGGTGGAGACAAACAGCTTCAAGGGCATGATGTCAGTGGCCATCCCACGTTACGTGGTTCCCAGCCGCTACCACTTTGCGCGCTCTGCAGTGCCTGAGTTGCATGAGCACGTGGTCAGCTAAATAACCCGAAGCTTGAAGAATGCCGTTGCCTGCAAGGTTCACCTCACCACTGACACCTGGACGAGTGCGTTCGGCCAGGGTCGATACATCTCCCTTACCGCGCACTGGGTGAACCTTGTGGAGCCCGGCAGCGATTCCTCACCTGCTACGGCGCGGGTGTTGCCCACGCCGCAAACAGCTGCACCGCCGTCCCTCCCACTGGATAACAACAGCAGCACCTACCTCTCTGACTCCTTCTCCTCCAACGCATCTCAAAGCTGTACCTCATCCGGAAATGCTAACCCAGCACCAGCAGCAGTAGGATTGTGGAAGCAGTGCAGCACAGCTGTTGGCATGCGTCAGCAAGCGTTGCTGAAGCTGATCTGCCTTGGGGATAAGCAGCACACAGGGGAGGAAATTTGGAGGGGAATAAAGGAACAGACGGATTTGTGGCTGGCACCGCTGGACCTGAAACCGGGCATGAAGCTAGACACCTGGCACGAACTGGCAATGTACGCAATAGAGGTGCTGGCTTGCCCGGCAGCCAGCGTTATGTCGGAACGCTGTTTCAGTGCTGCCGGAGGCATCGTCACAGATCGGCGTATCCGCCTCTCCACAGAAAATACAGACCGTCTGACTCAAATTAAAATGAATCAATCCTGGATTGGAAACGACTACGCAACACTCCAGGACCCCAACCAAGTAACATGACCGATGAACATCTGGGATGGTTTAGCGTTTCCGGTCCCTGTTTATTGAACCTCTCATCTGTATTACATTTATGACTGCATGGCGGCAAAAAGCATTGCTGCTATATCCGCACGCTTTTTGTCCTCATGCAAGGCCTGGGTTGTTGTGTCTCACAAAGCGTGGCCTTCTCCTCCTGCGCCTCCTCCTGTTCCATCACGTGTGCTGCTGCTGCTGCTGCTGCTGGGTTAGCGTTGCCGGTCCCTGTTTATGGAACCTCTTATCTTTATTACATTTATGACTGCATGGCGGTACAAAGCATGCTATCCGCACGCTTTTTGTCCTCATGCAAGGCCTGGGTTGTTGTGTCTCACAAAGCGTGGCCTTCTCCTCCTGCGCCTCCTCCTGTTCCATCACGTGTGCTGCTGCTGCTGCTGCTGCTGGGTTACCGTTGCCGGTCCCTGTTTATGGAACCTCTTATCTTTATTACATTTATGACTACATGGCGGTACAAAGCATGCTATCCGCACGCTTTTTGTCCTCATGCAAGGCCTGGGTTGTTGTGTCTCACAAAGCGTGGCCTTCTCCTCCTGCGCCTCCTCCTGTTCCATCACGTGTGCTGCTGCTGCTGCTGCTGGGTTAGCGTTGCCAGTCCCTGTTTATGGAACCTCTTATCTTTATTACATTTATGACTGCATGGCGGTACAAAGCATGCTATCCGCACGCTTTTTGTCCTCATGCAAGGCCTGGGTTGTTGTGTCTCACAAAGCGTGGCCTTCTCCTCCTGCGCCTCCTCCTGTTCCATCACGTGTGCTGCTGCTGGGTTAGCGTTGCCGCGTGGTCCCTGTTTATTGAACCACTTATCTTTATTACATTTATGACTGCATGGTGGTACAAAGCATGCTATCCGCACGCTTCTTGTCCTCATGCAAGGCCTGGGTTGTTGTGTCTCAAAGCGTGGCCTTCTCCTCCTGCGCCACCCTCCTCCTGTTCCATCACGTGTGCTGCTGCTGGGTTAGCATTACCGGTCCCTTTTCCTGGAACCTCTTATATGTATTACATTTATGACTGCATGCCGACAAAAAGCATGTTACCTGTGCAAAGAAAACAGACATTTCCCGCATTTAAAAGACAGTTTTCCCTTTGAAACTTTAAAATCGATTTTCTCAAAAACTATAAGCTCTTTTTGCTAAAAAAAAATTTCCTCTTGTACCCACTCCCAAGGTGCACATACCCTGTAAATTTGGGGTATGTAGCATGTAAGGAGGCTTTACAAACCACAAAAGTTCGGGTCCCCATTGACTTCCATTATGTTCGGAGTTCGGGTCGAACACCCGAACATCGCGGCCATGTTCGGCCTGTTCGGCCCGAACCCGAACATCTAGATGTTCGCCCAACACTAGTACCGGGTCCCGTCACTTCAGCCAGTCTGCGCAAGAGAAGTGCGCCCTCTACGCATCTTTCCAGCCGCTGTTGGAGAGATACGCAAAGAGCGCACTTCTCTTATGTCAGACTGGCCGCAACTGGCTGAAGTGACGGGACCCGGTACCGGAGCTGGAGAAGACTGAGGATGGCGGCGTAAGAGCGATCTGTGGGCATGGGGCTGGAGGAAGCCACAGACATGTATAAAACGTTTCATTTAATACAGCTCTGGTACACTTTAAAGCGAATCTAAAGTGACAGGCTTATGGAAGCTGCCATATTTATTTCCTTTTAACCATCTTAGCGGTATGGACGAGCTCAGCTCGTCCATCACCGCCGATGGCTGCCGCTCAGGCCCTGCTGGGCCGATTTTGTTCAAATAAAGAGCAGCACACGCAGCCGGCACTTTGCCAGCCGCGTGTGCTGCCCGATCGCCGCCGCTCTGCGGCGATTCGCCGCGAGCAGCGGCGAAAGAGGGTCCCCCCAGCCGCCTGAGCCCAGCGTAGCCGGAACAAAAAGTTCCGGCCAGCGCTAAGGGCTGGATCGGAGGCGGCTGACGTCAGGACGTCGGCTGACGTCCATGACGTCACTCCGCTCGTCGCTATGGCGACGATCTAAACAAAACAAGGAAGGCCGCTCATTGCGGCCTTCCTTGTTTATTCTGGGCGCCGGAGGCGATCGGAAGAACGCCTCCGGAGCGCCATCTAGTGGGCTTTCATGCAGCCAACTTTCAGTTGGCTGCATGAAATAGTTTTTTTTAAATTTAAAAAAAACCCTCCCGCAGCCGCCCTGGCGATCTTAATAGAACGCCAGGGTGGTTAAACAATATCAGTTGCCTGGCTGTCCTGCTGATCTCTTCGGCTGCAATTGTGTCTGAATTACTCACCTGAAACAAGCATGCAGCTAATTCCAGTCAGAAACACCTGATCTGTTGCATGCTAGTTCAGCGTCTATGGCTAAAAGTATTAGAGGCAGAGGATCAGCAGGACAGCCAGGCAATATGCAAAGCCTAAAAGGGAAATAAATATGTCAGCCTCCATATCCCTCTCATTTCAGGTTCCCTTTATAACTGATCAAAGCAAATTCAAACAGCAATCAGGTTGATAAGGAAATATATATACCATGCTTTGAAAAAAAATGAAAGTGTTGGAAGCAGTACCATTTCATGGACGTAATATAATTAAAGGACAACTGTAGTGAGAGGGATATGAAGGCTGTCATATTTATTTCCCTTTAACCACTTGAGTGCTTCCTGATTAATCAGCCTGCAGCTGGCGACGCAATACTGCGTCGCTGGTCCTGCAGCTGCCACTTTGCCGACGCACGGTATAAGCGTGCGGTCGGCAAGTGGTTAAGCAATACCAGTTGCCAGGCGCCCTGCTGACGCACTGCCTCTAATAATTTAAGCCATAGACCCTGAACAAGCATGCAGTAGATCAGGTGTTTCTGACATTATTGTCGGCATGGGCAAACTTGGCCCTCCAGCTGTTGAGGAACTACAAGTCCCACAATGCATTGCAGGAGTCTGACAGCCACAGTCATGACTCATAAAGGCTAATGCATTGTGGGATTTGTAGTTCCTTAACAGCTGGAGGGCTACGTTTGCCCATGCCTGTATTATTGTCAGATCTGATTAGCTGCATGCTTGTTTCTGGTGTGATTCACTCACTACTGCAGCTAAATAGACCAGGCAACTTGTGTACAAGGAAATAAATATGGCAGCCTCCATATTCTTCTCACTACAGCTGCCCTTTAAGAAATTCTATCAGTTCTTACATCCTGTCCACTATGGATGCAGCCAGTGGGCAGGTCAAACTGGTATAACCACGCAACACAACCAGAGATGCCAGACTACATGCTTGCTGAGTGGGGATGATCAATGAGATGATATTGATGAGAGTTGATGCAGATTTATGCAGCAGTAGACTTATTAGCATCTCACAACCCTCCTTGTTGCTTAGAGGTGATTCCGGTTGCCGTATCCACAGCAACAGTGTTGGCGCATGCAGGAGTAAAAACCACAAGTATGAACCTTTGGCTTTGCGTATTCAGGAGCCGATTGTGTGCTTTGCCTGAAGTCTTCTCTGGGTGACGAGTCTGGCACCATAAAGTGGATGATTGACGATCGCCGGTGAGGTTGTCAGTGACAGACGGTGTGACTCAGGTGTCTGTACAATCATGTAGGCACCGCAGATTAGTCACAAAGCCCATAATTAAAGGCACAGCCCATGCAGATATATAGCTTACAGCTACGTCTCTCTCTGCACAGGCTTCTTCTTTTGTCAAAGTCTGGCCTTACACTTTCTGCGCCCCTTCTAGGATTTATTATCTACCTAAAGTTACCACCCCTAAAATATAATGTCAGAAACAAATGTATTCAAAGTTCTGTGCTGTCTCCCTGGATTGCTTTGTTTTCAGTCAGATAAATGAGTTTTGAAGTGCCTGGTTGGGAGGCCCTGCTCCAGCCACTTCTGGCCAAACAGATTTTCAGAGCATCAGGTCAGGCTACAATCTACTAAGGCCCGGTTCACATTAGCGGTGGCCGTCCGGAATCGCCGTGCCGGAGCCGGACCGCTTGCAGAACGGACGGAACGGACGCACGGCAATAGCAATGAAAGCCTATGCGTCCGTTCACATGCGTCCGTTCTGCCGGACCGGAGCCGGACCGGATCCGGACCGGATCCGGACTCCGGCGTCCGTTCCAACATGCGCTATTTTTTGGTCCGGCTCCTCCGGCAGCCGTATCCGGAGCGGAGCCGGACTGCACCATCCGGCCAATACAAAGCAATGAGAGCCGGAGAGCGCACAACACACTGGCTACAAAAACCGGACGTTCTACCCCACTTCCTATGCATTTTGGATGGGGACCACATGGGCCCAGCGTTCAAAGAGTGGGGCAGCAGCGATTTCATGCTGGAGCTCGTTTTGGCAGCAACAGGTCTGATGTCTGATAACGAGGAGGCGAACAACAGGAAGGAGAGAATTCCCAGGTTTACGAGTAAAAAATGCCTGGATCCATGGTCCCAACTGCAGTCTCTGTATCCACGGATGGTCTCCACACGTCCACCTGTCTCCAACAATGACCCCAGACCCTTCTGCTGACCTCCCAGACCCCAGGTATTTACAGGATGGTATCTCCTTAAGAAACCGGATCCGGACCGCAACCGTGTTCACACCGCACGGAAACCGGATGCAAACGGACCGGATCCGGACCGGATCCGGATAGGAACCGTACGGATCAGGTCCGGTCCGGCTCCGGTGCGGTCCGGACATCCGGTGCGGTTTTGACAAAACCGCAAGTGTGAACGGGGCCTTAGAAGCTGTCTGTGCTCAAGCTCCTTGCTGAACACAATTATGATGATCAAGGTAATGGAGAAAGAGAAGGAACAAAGTGGTAGAGTGCTAAAGGTGATGGAGATAGAGAGGATACAAGGTGGTAGAGAGCTCAAGGTAATGGAGGCAAAGAGGGTACAAGGTGGTGGAAAGCTCAAGGTGATGGAGACAAAGAGGGTACAAGGTGGTAGAGAGCTCAAGGTAATGGAGACAAAGAGGGTACAAGGTGGTAGAGAGCTCAAGGTGTTGGAGACAGAGAGGGTACAAGGTGGTAGAGAGCTCAAGGTGAGGGGTACAAAGTGGTAGAGAGTTCAAGGTGATGGAGACAAAGGGGTTATGAGGTGGTAGAGAGTTCAAGGTGATGGAGACAGAGAGGGTACAAGGTGGTAGAGAGCTCAAGGTGATGGAGACACAGGGGTTATGAGGTGGTAGAGAGTTCAAGGCGATGGAGACAGAGAGGGTACAAGGTGGTAGAGAGCTCAAGGTGATGGAGACAGAGAGGTTATAAGGTGGTAGAGAGCTCAAGGTGATGGAGACAAGGAGGTACAAGGTGGTAGAGAGCTCACGGTGATGGAGACAGAGAGGGTACAAGGTTGTAGAGAGAGCAAAGTGATGGAGACGGGGGGGGGGGGGGGACAAAATGGTAGAGCATTAAAGGCGATGGAGATAGAGAGGGTACAAGGTGGTAAAGACCTCAAGGTGATGGAGACAGTGGATGAACAAGGTGGTAGACAGCTCAAGGTGAAAGAGACAGAGGGGTTATAAGGTGGTAGAGAGCTCAAGGTGATGAAGACAGAGAGGGTACAAGGTCGTAGAGCTCAAGGTGATGGAGACAGAGAGGGTACAAGGTGGTAAAGAGCTCAAGGTGATGGAGACAGAGAGGGTACAAGGTGACAGAGAGCACAAAGTGATGGAGACAGAGTGGGTACAAAATGGTAAAGAGCTGAAGATGATGGAGACAGAGGAGGTAAAAAGTGGTAGAGCATTAAAGGTGACAGAGATAGAGAGGGTACAAGGTGGTAAAGAGCTCAAGGTGATGGAGACAGAGAGGGTACAAAGTGGTAGATAGCTCAAGGTGATGGAGATAGAGAGAGTACAAGGTGGTAGAGAATTCAAGGTGATGGAGAAAGAGATGGTACAAGGTGGTACAGAATTCAAGGTGATGGAGAAAGAGATGGTACAAGGTGGTAGAGAGCTCAAGGTGATGGAGACAGAGAGAGTACAAGGTGGTAGAGCTCTAGGTAATGGAGAAGGTGATGCTCATACAGGGAGGAGACAATGGTCACGAAGCTGAAGAGGGTCCCGGCCAGCAGGGAAGGTGTCGCGGACGATGGGGGAAGAGTCTGGAGCATCTTTTATTTGTACGGTACTTTTATTTTAGTACTTTTATTCCTACGTTATACAAGTGCTGAAAAGGGAAGCAGATCTTTCACTGAAATGTAAGTTGGTCAGAGGCTTTAAGAGTCACAGCTTTATTAAATTAAGCACTTGGTATTTCTGTTCCTTTTCTATGTAAGTAGAAACAGAAACCACTTGAACATTTGGCAGTTTGAAAACAGGGCCACCCAAATAATAACGGTGAAAGCAGAGGGTAGAGAGAGACGTTATTGGGCTCTCGAGGGCTCATTCACACAAACCAAACAGGAACATACTAGGAGGCCTATTTATAAAAGAGTATCAAAAGTATGAGCTGTAAGGTTTGCACATTTAATGTTCTCGGACAGGGATGCTCATCCGGATCCGGGTAAACCCAGGTATCCGACCATTTTTCCGCTATCCGGGTCGGATCCGGATACCTGGGCACTATCCGGATAGCTAGCTGCATAATCCGGATACCCGCAGGTATCCGTCCAGATATCCGGATCCGGATAGTGTACCTAGTAAGGAGATGATGTCATTCAGCCACTCAGAGGGCTCCCAGCAGAAGCCCTAACCAATCACAGAGGGGAACCCTGGCCAGCACCACCTGACCTCATTGAGCCAATCAGAGGGCTCCCAGCCTAAGTCCTGGCACCCAATCACAGAAGGGAACCCTGGCCAGCCCCCCTGTATAGCAAAGAGGGCTGGCATGATGAGACAGATCGTCCTTGCTTGTGTGGCTGGCTGGTCACTGACAGACTTGCTCCAGTGCTGGCTTAGCAAGTGCTGTATACAGTGATAAACCTAAAGCTTTGAGTGCTAAACATCTTCACTACGCTATTGTTATATTGTTTTTTTTTAGCTAGCTTGTAATTGTTTGCTTTCATTCACTCAGTTAGGTCCTGTCTGTGTCTGTGTCTGTGTAGGCCAGCAGGACAGTATAGGGAATAGGAGGATTACTGTGTTATTGTATTGTAGTTAGTACTGCAGTTAGTTGTTATGGCGGCGGCCTGGCGGGTACACACGGTGCGTTCCCGCACTCGATTTCCCGCCGACTCGATTATTTCCGACATGTCCGATTTGCGTTTCGATGGATCGTTAGGTTGATTCGCATGTAAAGTATGCCAAATCGACCTAACGATCCATCGAAACGCAAATCGGACATGTCGGAAATAATCGCGTCGACGGGAATCGAGCGGGAAATCGAGTGCAGGAACGCAACGTGTGTACCCGCCAGGCCGCCACCATAACACAGTGTGCAATGTCTGTCCTCTACTCTGCGGTCTGTCACTCCATGCTGATTTGATGTAAAGTCCAACCCCGATTTTATTAAAGTAAAAGTACCCCACATCATCTGGTGACATCATCACGTATAAGTTGTACTATGTCTGCTGGCAGTGGCAGCTGGGGGAGGGGCAGCAAGGGCAAGAGGACAGGGAGCAACATTACAGCCACCCTCAGAAGGTCTGCCGTGTCAGTGTCGACCCCAGCGGGCAGCCTACTCTCAGTCAGCGAGCTTTTCGCTCCAGGTGCCACGATTGAGTTAGCCGCAAGGAGTTTGAGGAGGATGTTCTGGGTTTTGAGGAGGGGGGGTATGATGTTGATGATGGGATGAAGGACCGTGACTACCATCCACAGGATGGGGATGTCAGCTCTGACTGAGGAAGAGGATGCGTCGGTGGGTTTGGCACGGAGGATCAGCATTGCAGACAGTGGCCGTGGAATGCGGGACCCACCACATCCTTCTGCCGCTACCACCAGCCGCACCACTCAACCCCCAACCGCCACAGGGAGAAAAGCCGCAGCATCCCATTCTGGCCGCAGGAGAATCTTCACCTCCCGAATCTGGCCGCCACGGTGCCACAGGCCACTGCTGCTAAAACCGCCACCTATATTCAACCCAAAACACAATTGCGGTGTCATTTTTTTGGAGGTGTCTGGGCTGAAAACGATCATGTCCCAGTTGTGCGATTGGACTTTGGACGCAATGTGGGCTGCACGACCGCTGTCTGGAACCTAGTCCTGATGTTAATTGACAGCTTTTTTTTTTTCATTTTATGTCCACCAAATAATTAATTAGTATTTCCCTTTAAAAAAAACATGATGCTACATGCATCATTTACCCTAAAAACCATTTTAAAGCTATTTAAAGGGCACTTCCGGGTTTTCTATCCGGATACCCGAATAGGTCGGGTACCCGCGGGTAATTTGGTTGGATATCCGGATCCGGGCGGGTAATAAAAAGCACTACCCGAGCATCTCTGTTCTCGAAAGCTGACACTATTCATGTCCATAGAGACACAAAGAAGACTTCAATCACCAGTAAACGTAACACCCCCCCACCCTCAAACATCTGCCCAATTAAGGTGCGACCAAATGAAGGGTGGGAATATTCCTCCGCGGTTCCAGCATGTTTCTGGTTAGCTAGGTCACATGCTTCCAAAATCATGTGACACTAACAAGCCAATGAAGAGCCAGCAGCCCAACCAGAAACAATGCTGCTGACTGAACTGGTATTTTTCCATCACATTTCCTCCAATTGTAAACAGGGCAACATTTGTTTTTAAGAACAGCAGTAGAGATGGTCTAATAGTTGCTAATAATTCCAATCTGAATGCAACTTTATTGCAAACTGTATGCAGGAAGGTACAAAGTGATGACCTATCACAGTTTTACAAATAGGTCCCTCAATATTAAGGGCCCAGAATAGCAAGACACCATGTTGTGGTGGTGTGACTTAAATAGGTAGGTAGCTGAAGGTGCACCCCCCAGTATAGGTAGCCCCCTTCAATATAGTTAGCCACTCCCAGTATAGCCAAGGTGCCTGCCCCAGTATAGCTATCCATCCCCAATGTAGGTAGCCAGGGTCCCCCCACTATAGGTAGCCACCCCCAGTATGGGTAGCCAAGGTGTGTGTCCCCCAGTATGGGTAGCCACCATCAGTATAGGGAGCCAAGATGTCCCCCAGTATAGGTAGCCTCCCCCAGTATAGGTAGCCACTCCCAGTATAGGAATCCAAAGGTCCCCCCCCCCCCCCAAGTATAGGTAGCCTAAGTGTCCCCCTCAGTATAATAGCCACCCCCAGTATATGGTGGAGTATCAATGGAATCAGTAACCTGAACTGTAGTATAGTAACATAACCACAAGATGTCACTGTGTGTAAAATGCGATGGTGATATTTATGGGCTTGTCATTTCCTGTATTCACTCTGTATAATAGCCACCCCCAGTATATGGTGGAGTATCAATGGAATCAGTAACCTGAACTGCAGTATAGTAACATAACCACAAGATGTCACTGTGTGTAAAATGCGATGGTGATATTTATGGGCTTGTCATTTCCTGTATTCACTCTGTATTTTCTTTATTTACCCCCTTATAGAGCATTGATGCCAGTCAGGGTATGTAGCTTCCTGCTGCCTCCCCATCCCCAACACTCACAGACCTGCAGACCAACGGCAACCGGAAGAGAGCAAACACATGCACGGTAACCATGTGGCACACTTCGAATGCAGGAAATGAGCAATGACCTCGTTTCCACATCCCACATGTACTCCATGGTCACTGCGCTGCTCTACCCTCTGTTGATGTTGCCGTTGATCTGAGCTCTGTGTGTGAGTGACAGGTTGGTTGCGGTGGCCATACAAGTCACAGGCAGGTAGGCTCAGGTTGCATGGGAAGCCCCTGCTGTGGGTGAGGCCCCAAGCTGCCGATTGGTTTGCCTGGGCCTAGCTGCACCCCTGGCGAGCTGTTCCAAAAATGATTTAGATACTCATCTAAGTAGAGGGAAGGTTCTGGATCCCATAGAGTCTTCCCTTGTACTCTCTCCATCACCTCGTTCTCCTGCTGTCCCCTGTTGAATTTCTACACCATCGGGACTCCTGGGCAGGCTTCAGAAGCACTCGAATCTCCACAGTACAGATCTGCTCGTACTCAGGGACACAAGTACTTCCAAAGGCTGCCCAAGGAGAGTCTAAACCGTATTCGACCAAGCTGCATGAACAACTTTACAGGGGCCTGCAGTGGATCAAGGGGACGGAGAGAGGACCAGTAAGGCTCAATGGAATTCAGAGCCTTTCCTCTCCATAGATGAGCATCCAACTTATTTTTTGAAGCTTTCTTCAGAATTGCGTTAAGTAAAGTGAATTCTAACTGGTTGCTATGTGTTATATCACTTTCCATTAGTGCATTGCTCTTATTAATCTTGTGAGTGCCCATTGCTCGTTACCCCATTTTTTACGGCTATAAACGCATAAGAATTTCACACAGGGCCTGCGATCACAAATCTGTGTCAGAGAAGTGTGTGTTTCTGTCTCTGTAATCTGAGTTCCCTAAATTTAGAATGAAAAATGCTTCACTGCCTTTTGAAATACTTGGCATGATCCACCAGCAGATTTGAGACATCTGAACTAACGTTCCAAAAAGAGAGGGCGGTGGGAGGGGGGGGGGGGGGAGCTACTATCTGTTTCCAGAGCCAGTAATGAAACTCTGCTGAACTTAGGCCAGAATCATGTCACATATTCATCACTTTCCAAAATAGACGTTACACAAATAACAAAAAGGATTCTACTCACTGGTGGTCCAGAATCGCCTTTATCTCCAGCCGAATGGTCCGTATCAAGGAGCGTGTCCAGCTCTTCGTAATCGTAGTCATAGTTCTCCATGTCGATTTCGTAGTTGTTTCCAGTATCATACTCGTTGCCTTCCTCAGCATCAGGGTCCTCCCAAAACTCCGGCTGGTCATAATAAATGTCCCCCTCCTCCTGATACAGTGTCCTGTTAAAGACCTTCATGACTCCCGTCTTTTCTTGCCTATGTTCGTTTATCGAGTCCTTATCACTGTCGTTCTTTAAGAACTTTTCATTTATCGGAGGTTCAGGTGAAGTTACATTAACTAGAGGTAATTGAATTTGTTTTGTGGTATCTTGCAACGGTTTAAGGTGGATTCCGTTTTTACTTTTAGATGGTGTACTACCGTTTGGTTGGTTGTTGACCACTTGGTGGACCACTTCTCCCTGGTGTAATGAAAGATTTCTGAAAGGACTGTTTTGTGGCCAAGGTGTCGGTGAGGTAACATTTTTAAACAGGTCTGGTTTTTTGACAGCAGCTAATTTAGACCGTGACTGGGTTTCGTCCTCTGCCTGTGTGTTATTTCCCCCGTGTACAGATAAAGATGGCTGTCCTTGAGTTGGGTTTTCGGTTTGAGATCGGTATGTGTCAGCGTGACGACACTGCTTTCGTACATAGTGGCAATAATGTGCAGAAGCTTCTGCCGAAGGGATAATCTCGAGCTGGCATATTGCTCCTTCAAACGGGACAGAATGAGAGGCCATCCTTCCTAAAGTAAACACGGTGCCTGGAGCAACCGTCTGTATATCAAACACAGACTCTCTGCTAAAGTACTTGTTTCCGCATTCGGCAAACAAGGAAATGGACATGGGTTCAACGCCAATGGCAAAGTTGTGCCACCGTCCATCTTGAACTGAATAATCGAACGTAATGGTCTGTTTCCCCCCTGTATGTACAACTACCTTTCTTGGCAATAACTGGATGCCAAAATAAATCCTATTTTTTTGTCGAATACTGAATAGGAAAGCATTATTTGATTTGTCTGACCGCAGACTGATCAGCAAAGAAAACGGGAGTCTCAGTTTTGAAAGAATATCATTTTCAACAGGATATTCGATGACTGTCTCTTCGCTGAGTACAACTCCGGATTGTGCTAGCTGAAGACCTTGACCTTCTGTGATGGCCGCCCATGGCCCGCTTGATTCTAACTTTGATGGTGGTGACCCTTTTTCTCCACGTAGTAATTGTTGCGCTGTGCGTATGCCTACAAGAGAATAAGAAAAAATTAATTAACAAACCGCGGTCTCAATTTCGGAACATGACCCAATTCTACAAAATCGGGTTACTGTCTTAAGGACCTAGCTTATTCTTCTCAATACTATTTGTCCTCTGCATATATCTTTACTGATCTCCACTTTATCTCAGAATCAAACTCAATCTACTATACTCTGTCTTTAAAGGCCAACCAAACCCAAACCCAAATTTGTGAAAGTACTACCTCTGTGTATGAATGTTTCAAATTCAAAAGTGCACTGTGTAGGTGCTTTTGCATGTTGCTATGGAGCCATTCATGTAGATTTAACACTTCTAAAGTCTGAGCAGTTTCCTGTTAGTAGACTGAGATCTAACACCTACTTCCTGTGAACTACAAGTCCCGCCTTCTCATGTACACACCTTGTTTCTACTGTACTGAAGGAATGCTGGGAAATCTAGCTGCTACTGATCTGCCTACTTTGGGTGTTGCATGGTCATATCTGATACACCCACCACTAGCTAAATGCACAGAGGACATGCTATAAAGCAGGCTTACGTAATAAAAGGGTGCCTGGAAACTATGGCACCCAGAAAGGCCGATAGTAGAATACATTTACTGATATTCTACCCTTAAAGTGTAAAGAAGGATCATAAAATACTATTTTACGATACTATACTAAACCTAACCCTACTCTCACAGAACCGACCCCCCCCCATGCACAGACACCCTTCCTGACGCCTAACCATAACCTAACCGACCTCCGCCCCTCCTTCCCTTCCCTGCAAACATCAATCCTTCCTGACCCCTAACTGACCCCCCACACAAACCCCCCTACCTGACGCCTAACCTTAATCACCCCTCTACGCCTAACCTTATGCCCCGCCGCCAATTGCTTCAAAAATCAAACAAAAAACATTGTTTTTCTGGCACCGAACATTGACGCCTACTGATGAGAGCAGCATTGTGGGGTAATTTGGGTGCCTGCTGCACCCGATAAACATTGATGCAGATGCCCACATTTTTCCCTTAATACTGCCAATGGACATGCCCAAAATGCAGCATTTGCAAAAATGGCGTAAGACGATGGCACCGGCGCTGCCAATTTATTTGAATGGGAATGCTATAATCATGAGCACCGCAGCCGTCTCAGCAAGCGTCCGTGTGAACCAGGCCTTACTGCTTTTTCCACTCCTTCCAATGACTTCCTCACTGATACTTCTTTCCATGTACAGCTACAATACTTTTCTAGTTAAAAATATAAGGGAAGATGCCGAGAGCCCAGTAAAGTGTAGTATGTACTGTGAATTGGGTATGGAAGGTAAGTATAGGTAGGTTATACTCACAAACATGGTTTACCGTCCAGGTAACCACTATGAAGGCAGGTGAGGAGATGAGACCTGTCCCCACTCAGGATTAAGAAGTCGCTCTCTGTAGATCGGGAAAAGGAGAAATTCCCCTCCACCAGGGGTGGAACAACAGCAATGGTAGTACAGAGGCGCCAAAATAAAAACAGTATTTCTTTAATATAAATAAAATGAAGTAGGTACCGGTGGACTTACCCCTCCAAAGTAGACGCAAAAATGCCGTTTCAGGCAAAAAACAATTTATTTACATACTCCGAACAAGGTGCAACGCGTTTGTGGGTATATTCCACTTCCTCAGGCAATAAACAGGAGCATATGCCTGAAACTGCATTTTTGTGTCTGCTTTGGAGGGGTAAGTCCACCCCTACCTACTTCATTTTATTTATATTAAAGAAATACTGTTTTTACTCTTTTAGCGCCTCTGTACTACCAATACTTCTCTATGGCTGCGCCCAGTCTCTGGACCTCCCTCTCTTGTCCTATTGCTTGCCTTGAGACTACCATTAACACATCAGAACCAACTCTGAGGGACTGCCTACTCCTCATCCTCTTATTATTGTTTAGCCACAATTCTATTTGCCATATGTACTGCCTGCTATACTTTCCTCCAGGTTCATGTCAGTTTGTGTATCCAGTGTAAACTGAACCCCCATTATTAACAGCACTTTAAAAACAATATTAATAAAAATATGCAATTCTTACACACAAATGGAATTGAAGGTCACATGAAAAGCGTTTTGAGTTTTGGCAAACAAGTCGTCTTGGCAATAAGACGGACCTCTCAGTTTGTAGTGTCTGTTTCTCATTATGGCTAAACTCCAGCCAAAATTGCTATCTTAGTTTCTGATACTGTATTGTTCAAACAGTTTAGACTATCTCCAAGATTTATTGCTGTCACTGGGCTTGATTCACTAAACCGTGATAACTAAAATATCACACCTTATCAACGATATCACACCTTATCAAAGTGAACATGCCTTACCAGAGTAGCATAGCGAGCGCTATGAACCCGCAGGGGCTCAGGGCAGGACGAGTGCCATTGCCAATTAGCAGGCATACGTTCGTAGCGCTCGCTATGCTACTCTGAAAAGGCATGTTAACTTTGATAAGGTGTTATATCTTTTATAAGGTGTGATATCTTTGATAAGGTGTGATATTTGAGCTATCACAGTTTAGTGAATCAAGCCCCCCTGTCTCCATATGGGAAAACTGTTCTACCTGTCCTGAAAGCACTGGCACTGCAAATACCGAGCTGTTCATTTTGGCACCACAGGAACTGGCGCTTTTTCGACAGTCCTAGACTGCAATAATAATTGCGGCTATGGGGCACCAGGGAGGTTCATTTTGGTGCAAATAATTCAGCAAGTGACACGAGTGATGCGATGAATGTCGCAAGTGTTCTGGAAGCAGCGATCGTCATCTGTAAGTGTTTGGCAAGTGGCGCAAGTGTTCGGCAAGCAAAAATCTATTAACCCTTCGCACTCTCGCATGCAAATGTTCAAACAAATGCATTCACAGATTCACTCATCCAGGCACAACTGTTATCCCTACAGCTAAGTTAAAAGCCGGGGTCTTAGTTCACAGAAGAATGCATTCTTATGCTTAGTCACCTATACTGCGCATAAGTACCCAGGTAAACATAGGTGTCCTAACTCTGGCCCTGAAACATGCATAGTGCAGACATGCAAACACATTCATTGTATCAAACCTATCAATGGATTAGGAGCACACATCCTGACGTCCTCTCCTGGGACAGACGGTGCATATTACCAATCGCACAAGGGAGCTAACATTATGTGTCCATGTGCACCATGCACATACACCAGCATAAGCTGTCTGCATGCTGACAAACAAAATAGGGGAAGGGGATTTGTTTGAACATTTGCATGCAAGAGTGCGAAGGGTTAATAGATTTTTGCTGTTTTCTAGCCACACCCCCTTCAGCACCTCCCTTTCCTTAATAACTTATTTAATGTCCTAACTAGATGTGCCTGGATATATGTATTTTTTTCTTTTTCGGCAAGCAGTGGCGAGCAATCTGTAAGTAGCGCTGGATATAGTAGAAAGGTGAGTGTTAGATATATCAGTAGAAAGGTTATTGTTGGGCGTATCAGTAGGACGGTTAGTGTTGAGCTTTTTGGTAGGAAGGTTAGTGTTAGACCTATCAATAGGAAGGTTAGTGTTGGCCAGATTGGGAGGAAGCTTAGTGTTAGGGGTATCAGTAGGAAGGTTAGTGATAGGTGTATTGGTAGGAAAATTAGTGTTGGGTGTTTCGGTAGGAAGGTTAATGTTAGACGTCTTATATACTATCATATAGATAGGAAGGTTAGTGATAGGTGTAGTGGTAGGAAGGTTAGTGTTGGGCATATTAGTAGGAAGGTTAGCGTTGGATGTACTGGTAGGAAAGTTAGTGTTGGGCGTATTGGTAGGAAGGTTAGTGTTGAGTGTTTAAATAGAAGGGTTAGTGTTGAGCGTATCGAAAGCAAGATTTATGTTAGGCGTATCAGTAGGAAGGTTAGTGTTAGGCGTATCGGTAGGAAGGTTAGTGTTAGGCACCAGTAGGAAGGTAAGTGTTGGGCATATCAGTAGGAAGGTTAGTGTTAGGTGTATTGGTAGAAGGGTTAGTGTTGGGTGTTTTAGTAGGAAGGTTAGTGTTGGGCATAGCAGTAGGAAGGTTAGTGTTAGGTGTATTGGTAGAAGGGTTAGTGTTGGGTGTTTTAGTAGGAAGGTTAGTGTTGGGCGCATTGGTAGGAAGGTTTGTTTTAGGCATAGTGGTAGGAAGGTTAGATTAGGCTTATCGGTAGGAAGGTGTTAGGCGTACTGGTAGAAAGGTTAGTGTTGGGTGTATGGAAAGGAGAGTTAGTGTTGGGAGTATCAGGAGGAAGGTTAGTGTTGGGCGCATCAGGAGAAGGTTAGTGTTAGGCTTATCGGTAGGAAGGTAAGTGTTAGGCGTATTGGTAGGAAGGTTAGTGTTGGGTGTATCGGTAGGAAAGTTAGTGTTGGGTGTATCGGAAGGAAAGTTAGTATTGGGTGTATCGGTAGAAAGGCGAGTGTTGGGTGTATGGGTAGGAGGGTTAGTGTTAGGGCAGGGGTAGGGGGAGATTAGAAGGGTACCAATGGGAACAAAAAAAAATATGTCGCTACCAGTAGAAGAATATTAGTAACATTAGGTTACCAATATTACAATTATTGACACAGCTTGAGGCAAAAAAATAGCCCCTGGGTCCTTCTTCAATTCACTTTTCACCTATATTTTCTCAGAGAGAGAGAGAGAGAGAGAGAGAGAGAGAGAGAGAGAGAGAGAGAGAGAGAGAGAGAGAGATAATGGCCCATATACAATTAACTAAAAAATGAACTCCTAGGCGAATACTAAGGAGAAAAAAAGTGAAATTCATATGGGCAAATATTTATTTTTCTGTTTAAAATTACTTTCGGCACTCTGCAATTGAAAAAGTAACAAAAAGTAGGTGAAACGGCACTGCCAAAATTATTTTGAGTATTTTCTTGTTAGTATTTTTTATTAGCAATGTGTGAAAATACCACCTAGGATTATTGAACTTTATTAAAGGGAAGGTTCAGGGAGGGTGGGTAAAAAATAAAAATCAAATTCCACTTACCTGGGGCTTCCTCCAGCCCGTGGCAGGCAGGAGGTGCCCTCGCCGCCGCTCCGCAGGCTCCCGGTGGCCGACCCGACCTGGCCAGGCCGGCTGCCAGGTCGGGCTCTTCTGCGCTCCAAGGCCCGGAACTTCTGCGTCCCACGCCGGCGCTCTGACGTCATCGGACGTCCTCCGGGCTCTACTGCGCAGGCGCAGAACTACTGCGCATGCGCAGTAGAGCCCGGAGGACGTCCGATGACGTCAGAGCGCCGGCGTGGGACGCAAAAGTTCCGGGCCTTGGATCGCAGAAGAGCCCGACCTGGCAGCCGGCCTGGCCAGGTCGGGTCGGCCACCGGAGACCACCGGGAGCCTGCGGAGCGGCGGCGAGGGCACCTCCTGCCTGCCACGGGCTGGAGGAAGCCCCAGGTAAGTGGAATTTGATTTTTATTTTTTACCCACCCTCCCTGAACCTTTCCTTTAAAGGGGCACTATGGCAAAAATTGTAAAATTTAAAAGGGAAAAATTTAAAATATGTGCAAACATAAACAAATAAGAAGTACGTTTTTTCCAGAGTAAAATGAGCCATATATTACTTTTCTCCTACAGTATGTTGCTGTCACTTGCAGGAGGTAGTAGAAATCTGACAGAAGTGACAGGTTTTGGACGAGTCCATCTCTTCATAGGGGATTCTCAGCAAAACTTTTATTCTTTGTAAACACATCCCCTAAAAAGGATTTAAAGAGAACCAGAGACGAAGCACCCTCATGTATTTTATTACATTTATCAGTGAGAACATGACAGTAAACACCTACCCTGCTTTTAGTTTCATTCTTATCTGCTTAATTAGTCTATTAGCAGCTGTGATAAGAATCCCCGACTGGCTCAGTCTAGGTTTGACCTGGAATCATTATAGCTGAGTCACTCTTCTATGGAGTCTTTTCAAGCCCAAGCCTGCCACCTCCTGGCTCAGATTTCCTGCTTTGCATACTGAGAGCTCTGATGACATGGGAGGGGCTGCTGCTGCTGAGAGAGAATCTCTGAAACAGACAAGTGTGGCTGCAATATGATCCCTGTGTGCTCTGTGTGCACTAGATAATGATGATGACTGCAGTTTCATTCCTATGAGAGACAATTCCTACAGGCAGCTGCACATCATACCAAAATGAAAGCACACAGATGAAAGGCTGCAGCAGCCTTTCTCATATAGCCTAGATAGCAGCCTAGTCTCATATAGCCTAGACAGCACATCCAGAACAACTCATAACCCGGAAGCAGAAGGGATATGAGCCGGCGGCCATATTTGATTTTTCCTGGAGCAATAATGGATAAAAAACACTAAAAAAGGCACACCAGAGCGGCGAAATTATCAGGTAGAGCATTTATTCTTTACAAGCTATCGACTGATATGTTTATTTTGTGTGAAACGTTCATCTCTGGTTCCCTTTAAACAATGATGCTGGCCAGCTTCCCTGCTCGCTGCACAGTTTTTTGGCAGTTGGACAGAGCAACTGCCATTCACTAAGTGCTTTTGAAACTAAATAAATCCCTGAGAATCCCATATGAAGAGATGGACTAGTCCAAAACCTGTCGCTTCTGGCAGATTTCTACTACCAACTGTAAGTGACAGCAACATAGGAGAAAAGTAATTTATGGCTCATTTTACTCTGGAAAAAAAATGTACTTATTTGTATATGTTTGCACATATTTTAAATTTTACAGTTTTTTGCCATAGTGTCCCTTTAACCATTTCTATTAACAAAAGAAAAACAAAGTTTGCTTTCTTAAAACAGAAAGAATTTGCGATAATTCAGGTTGGAGTGAGCTTGAGATGTCCCAGTGCATCACTGCTGAATATATGCAAATTAACCATTGTACCCTTAGAAGCTAAACACACCTCCAGAACCGCTGGAATGCAATGATGTGTCAGCTTGTTAATTTGTACAGAGCCATAATAATCCAACATGCATACAGACTGTTTTGGATTGTTTGATCCTCATCAGTGCATGGCATGGATTAATTTGGCTCTGTGGAGTAGGGCTTGTAACACCGAGAGGTACAGACTAACCAGCAAGCTCATGGTGATCCAGAACTCATTGGAGTGTGTGAGGGACTACAATGGTCCTAAAAGCCCCCTTACTAAAATACTAAGGAAAACAAGAGTTTGCTTTGTTAAAACAGAAAGAATTTGCGATAATTCATGAAAAGCACAGCTCAGCAAACTTTGAAATGGAAATTTTTAATGGATAATTGTTAAGATTCCATTCCACAGTATTATGCTGAGATGTGATGATGTACTGAAAATCTTTACCTATTTATTATTATTGATATATTAAGTGCCAGCATATTCCGTGGCGCTGTACAAAGTAGGAAAACAAGCGGTACATAATGATAAAGACAATGATATACATCAATTATGGACGCTGATTGTGGATCAAACAATATGAACAAATTATATGGCGAATATCAATCATTTCTTGATCTCTCTACCATTTTTTAACTTCTGACTTTGTTATGTCTTGATTATTTTTTTCCCTTTTTCGCTTAAAGAGAAACTCCAACCTAGAATTGAACTTTATCCCAATCAGTAGCTGATACCCACTTTTACATGAGAAAAATAATGATTTTCACAAACAGACCATCAGGGGGCGCTGTATGACTGATTTTGTGCTGAAACCCCTCCCACAAGAGGCTCTGGTACCGTACGGTACTCTGGGCAAACTGCCACAATGTAACAATGTTCAGACAGGAAATAGCTGCTTACAGCTGTCTGTTAAAGCCAGACCAGCTACATAATCTGCCCACAGTAACAATGTCACCATGTAAAACATGTCAGAATGTGAATCTGGGAGAGGAAAGATTTTACAATGAGCAAACACTGACTAAATCATGTATACATAATTATTGTAAAAATGAAGCACTTTTTTTATTACATTATTTTCACTGGAGTTCCTCTTTAAGTTCCTCTTTAATAATCTTTCAGCCAGTGAAAATGCTGAGAAAAAAGATGCACCGTTTATGAAATAAAACCTCATTGTCTGTAGGCTTATCAGTGACTGCATAATACTATATATACACCATTCCCCGGATGTTTACCTCAGCCTTCCTGGCCAGATCAGCAGCGGTCCGACTAATGTAAATATTACACTAGCACCAAAGGCTAATAGAGGAAAATTCATCAAGCAAGGAATTAAACAGAACACAAATAAAAAGTGAAAGCAGAGACAAGTACGCAATACGAAACTGTGAGGCGGGGATAAGAGGGTTTCCACTAAGGCCCCTTTTACCGACAAGCGCGTAGTTCAGCCTTTCGGTTACAGTTTCATGCAGCTAAAGGTCAGCGTTTATAAGGCTCTTTCACACTTACCAACATGTGCAGGTTCGGATGCGCATTACCGATGCACGGAATGCGCCGCAGGGTTCTGATTTAGTTTGAATCTGTGGCTGTAGCACAAATTAACCCAACAGGAAATTGCATGCGTCGTGTGATAAAATGTCCCCGAATGCGTTACATTGCGACGCGCGGGAATGCTTTCCCCACAGGGAGTGGACTTTCATGTTACCATGCATGTCGCACACAATGTGCAGTGCGTTATAACTAGCGTTGATTGTAATCTGCTAACTGCGATTATGTGAAATTTTGCAAACATTTTACGGCCACACATAATTACGATTTGGACATTCAATTGATTCAATTGATAATCCATTCGTAATTTTGCTAAATTTTGGTGTCATTTCATGACAACTTTAGTGGTTGATAGCAAAGCCCGCATATGTGCTATCATCAGCAAAATTGCTATGTAGGTTCAAAGGAATAGAGGGAACAAATTAAAAAAAGAAGAGTTTTTCAAAAAGACCTTCGGCTTGATTCACTAACCGGCGCTAAGCTGGTTAGTGTGCCTTATCTGAGCTTAGTGTGCCTTATCTGAGTTAGTGTGCCTTATCTGAGTTAGTGTGCCTTATCTGAGTTAGTGCACCTTATCTGAGGTTAGTGTGCCTTATCTGAGGTTAGTGTGCCTTATCTGAGTTAGTGTGCCTTATCTGAGGTTAGTGCCCCTTAAGTAGCTTTGTGCACACTAAAAGATGCACAAAGCTACATCGCGCACTGCACGATAACATCGCACCCGCTATACTGTACATGATGCGACCTAAACGGCGCATCAGTGCACCGTATGCGACCTTATGGTCGCATCATACACAGTATAGCAGGTGCGACGTTATCGTCGCACCACGCGCAAAGATCAACGCATTACGCTGTGCACGCTGTGCGCGGTGCAGTGCGCAATGTAGCTTTGTGCATCTTTTAGTGTGCACAAAGCTACTTAAGGGGCACTAAGTTCAGATAAGGCACAGTAACCTCAGATAAGGCACAGTAACCTCAGATAAGGCACACTAACCTCAGATAAGGCACACTAACCTCAGATAAGGCACACTAACCTCAGATAAGGCACACTAACCTCAGATAAGGCACACTAACTCAGATAAGGCACATTAACCTCAGATAAGGCACACTAACCTCAGATAAGGCACACTAACCTCAGATAAGGCACACTAACCTCAGATAAGGCACACTAACCTCATATAAGGCACACTAACCTCAGATAAGGTTAGCGCTGTAGTTTGTGCCCACTAAGTGATAAGGCACACTAACCGGCTTGGTGCCGGTTAGTGAATCAAGGCCCTAGTAGTTTTTGAGAAACTGATCTTAAAAATGCAAAGAAAAACGTTTTATAAACTAATGACAGTTTAAAAACCATTTTTGCTTTGCATTTTTAAGGTTGATTTTCTGAAAAACTACAAGGTCTTTTTGAAACATTATTATTTTTTTGCTTGTTCCTACTATTCGCCTTAACATAGGTAGCAATTCTGGCAATGAGGGCTATGCTATGAACCACTAAAGTCTGCACAAAATTATGCAAAAATTACGTGAAATTACGGTTCCTGATTACATTTACAAACAAAATGAATTAAGATTTTTTTCCTGAAATATTGGATTACTATTTTGCAGCATAATTGTGAATTAAGATGTGAAATTATGATCATGCGAAATTCTTCCTCATCCCTAGTCCTAACTGACACCATTGCACATAAGCATGAAAGGGCCCTAACACTGTCCCTTGTGTCACCCCTTGTGTCTTCGTTTGACATGCAGTAGTGTAACCTAGCAACAAAAAAACCCCAATCACACTAATCAAATCTTCCAGAAATGGACGTCCCAACAGGTCAGATTGATAGTAATTTAGAATGATTTTGTTTAAAATTATTGATCTGACCGAACAGAAAATCTCCATTGATCGGAGATAGGGCAGAAGCAGCTGTAGATCAACAGCCCATAGCACTGACTTGCCTTGCACGGTGCAACTCTGATGCTGGATAGATTTTCAATAGATTTCATGTTGAAATCTCTGGCTGTATTTCTGGCCAAAATCCTGCTATTTTGCGATTGAATTGTATTCATATGTTCTACTCTTTCATGCACTTTCCACACCTTGCACTTTACTTCACACTGACAAAGCCTCCTATATGGAGGCGAAACATGTAGGGGTTTCTTGAGGGTCACTGTTGTATTTTATCATCTTGAGGATAGGAAGGGCACAACTACATTATAACAGAACCCAAATCTTTGCTTTATAAGGACTGCTGATTAGGAACTCACTTCATTTAAAAAAAAATATTGTCTCCGTACTCGATATTTTAATGATTTATCAAAAACTCTGTTTTATTACCGGTATATCCTTATTTAAAGGAACAGCCCCTATTGCGTTTAACTCCAATAAGAATCTTGCCTGAGGAGTATTTTCATTGGTCAGATCTGTGAACCAAGAAGAAGCCACAGTGGAATATTTGAAGATGCTTTTTCCCGTGGTTCCTTTTTCTGTGCCTTAATAGTGAGGATTTAAGAATCCTTTTCAAAAGCATCTTTAAATTCCCTGCTGGGGTTTCTTATTGGTTTACTGGACTGACCAATAAAATTCTCAGTGGGAAATAAACAGAAACTAGTTGGTGAAGCAGCAAGCAACAAGTGATGTGTGGTGAGGAAGACAGCTCAACCAATGCTAAACCAATCGCTCTCCAATTCTACTCTTTAACTACTAAGGAGCAGTGGACACAGACACTTAAAGAGACTCTGAAGAGAGAATAAATCTCGCTTCAGAGCTCATAGTTAGCAGGGGCATGTGTGCCCCTGCTAAACCGCCGCTATCGCACCGCTAAACGGGGGTCCCTTCACCCCCAGACCCACCCCCGCAAACCTTGGTCGTAGACTTGGTCGTAAATCTTCTTTTCCTGGAGGCAGGGCTAACGGCTGCAGCCCTGCCTCTAGTCGCATCTATCAGACGCGCATCGCCGCCTCTCCCCCGCCCCTCTCAGTGAAGGAAGACTGAGAGGGGCGGGGGAGAGGCGGAGATACGCGTCTGACAGACGCGCGTGGGGCAGGGCTGCGGCGGTTAGCCCTGCCCCAATGCGGAAGCGCTCCCCCGCTGTGCGGAGGGGATTTGGGGGTGAAGGGACCCCCGTTAAGCCGCGGGATAGCGCCGTTTTAGCAGGGGCACACATGCCCCTGCTATCTATGAGGTCTGAAGCGAGATTTATTCTCGCTTCACACTCTCTTTAAAGAGACTCCGTAACAAAAATTTCATCCGGTTTTCTTCCATCCTACAAGTTCCAAAATCTATTCTAATGTGCTCTGGCTTACTGCAGCACGTTCTACTATCACCATCTCTGTAATAAATCAACTTATATCTCTCTTGTCAGACTTGTCAGCCTGTGTCTGGAAGGCTGCCAAGTTCTTCAGTGTTGTGGTTCTGTGATGCATCTCCCCCCTCCAGGCCCCTCTCTGCACACTGCCTGTGTGTTATTTAGATTAGTGCAGCTTCTCTCTGCTCTATTATCTTTTACAAGCTGGATAAATCCTCCTCTGAGCTGGCTGGGCTTTCACATACTGAGGAATTACATACAGGCAGAGCTGTCTGCACTCTGCAGGAAGAAACAGCCTGACACTTCAGTGGAAGATAGCTGCAGGGGGAAAGAAACACACAAATGATCTCTTGAGATTAAAAAGGAAGGCTGTATACAGCCTGCCTGTGTATGGATGTATTTTCTATGTGTGGACATACTGTACATCAACCTACTTCCTGTTTTGGTGGCCATTTTGTTTGTTTATAAACAAACTTTTTAAAACTGTTTTTAACCACTTTTAATGCGGCGGGGAGCGGTGAAATTGTGACAGAGGGTAATAGGAGATGTCCCCTAACGCACTGGTATGTTTACTTTTGTGCGATTTTAACAATACAGATTCTCTTTAAAGGACTGATTTTCGATGATGGACTAATAAGTCATTTGCCAGAAAAGGTGCCTATTGGATGCATAGTGTGATTAATTGAGGTAAAATGATTGTTGGGTGCATAGTGGTCTAAGTTTGTAAGAGTTAGTCATGACCATTACTCAGAGCCGGGACAAGGTCCTCCAGCACCCAAGGCTGAGACACAAAAGTGTGCCCCCTCATCCCTCCCACCCCAGCCGTCACACTGATTACTATTAGACTAAGAGGTGCCCCCAACACCTTAATCTCTAGTTATCTGGCTTGCAGTTACTGCCGTGTATCCTCTTTTCTTATTTATCTCTGCTTCAAACACAAGAGGGGAATGATAGCTGAGTACCCCCTCCTACACTGTGCCCTGAGGCTGGAGCCTCTCTCGCCTCTGCCTCGGCCCGGTCCTGTCATTACTATTTCTGATGACATTTTAAAAAAAATTGTGTGAACTAATTGAGGTAAAATAATCGCTATTCCCAACTGATTTTCAACCATGCACACTATGGGCTTGATTCACTAAGACAAATAGCATGCCTTATCAGAATTAACACGCCTTATCAAAGTTAACACGCCTTATCAGAGTAACATAGCGAGCGCTACGTACCCACAGGGGCTCAGGGCAGGACGAGTGCCATTGCAGCAGGCATAAGTTCGTAGCGCTCGCAGTGCTACTCTGATAAGGCATGTTACTTTGATAAGGTGTGATATCTTTGATAAGGTGTGATATCTTTGATAAGGTTTGATATTTGAGTTACCACGGTTTAGTGAATCAAGCCCCAGGTGTCGTTTAAAGCGGATTTTGATCATTTTGGTCAGATCATTCATTGATCAGCATGCAGTATTATTGGTTTATGTGTACAAGGCCTTTGGTTTTCTCACTACTGCAGTGGTTAGCAGTCTGTGTAAAGTGGTAAGAAGATGACTATAAACTAGTGCACACCAAGTCACAACAGGCACACGCTCTGATAATGTTGCAGCTTGCCTCACAAATTACTGGCTTGCTCCTCCTCCTCTAAACCAGTAGGTCAGAACCTACAGAAGAGGGTTAAAATATTCCACCATAGATCTCTGCGCTGTCCCCTTAGTCTACACCCCCAGGGAATCAAACACTCCGAAACCATCGTCTTTAGTTGGGGAGGTGGAGAGACAGATTGCTCACTCTGTCATCAGACATCTCACTCCTCACAGCCACAACTCCAGTGTCTGTACAGGTAAGCACAGGCCAGACCTGACTAGTCTACCTCCTTCTAGAAACGGACCAGACCCAACCAGTCTATTTCCTTCCAGATACAGACCAGACCTGACCAGTCTACCTCCTTCCAGCTATGGAGGAGGAACTGCCATGGCTTTGCCAGAACTCGGCTCTTTAGCTGCTGGAGAAAACATTTCTCAGGTTCTTTTGGGCAGAGAAACAAAAGCATTTACTAGGTGTCGACTGAAAAAAGGAGCATGGAAATTTGGGCGCCCAGTAATCCTGATAGTAAAATATTAGCATTTAATACTGATATTTTACTATTAAAGTGTAAAATATCAGTAATAAAACTAATGGGAGTCTTTTTCTTTAAAAAAAAGAACAAACCAGATACTTACCTAAGGAGAGGGAAGGCTCTGTGTCCTAATGATCCTTCCCTCTCCTCTCCCAGTGCCCTTGGTGCAGCGCTGGCTCCCACGTTATAATCCCCCGCCACGGGGGACTTCGGAAGTCTTGGCAGCCGAGTCCTCACAAAGACAGGCAGCTCCATACCGTGCAGAATGGAGTGGCCCGTCTTCAGGAGCACTCAGGCTACCGAAGACTTCCGAAGCTTCCCTTTGGCGGCGGAGAGAGCAGTCTTTGACTACTTTAGTCAGATACTGCTACAGGGGCTAACCTACGCTGGAATTGGCCCCCGGGAGAGGAGAGGAAATGTTCCCCCCCCTTCCCCTGGAAGCTTAACCCTGCCCCCGCACAAACTTCCTGCCTGACACCTAACCCTATACCCCTCCGTACAAATACTCTAACTGACGCCTAACCCCCCATCCCCCCACATAAGCTTCCTACGTGACACCTAACTCTAAACCTCCCCCGCACAAACACCATAACTGAACCCTAACCCTGAACTCTTTTTTGGGTGGAGAGGTTGTTAGGTTGGCACTGCAGCAAATGAGAGGTTTCTTGAGCAGGGAGCTGGGAGAACCCACAGTGCATCACACACTATATGGCTGTGACTGTGTGCTCTGATCGGAAGCCATAGCGATATGCTGCACAGGAGAAGGAGAGAGAGGAGAGGACACCGGCACTGCAGTCAACTGTTTATTCCATAGTGTGACAAAGTTACAAGCATAAAAAACACATCTGTGCAAACATGCAACATACCAATCTGGGCGGCAGTGTGGGTGAATATGGGTGCTGGGCACTGTAAGCCTTACGGCCATTTCGCGCAAAAACGCTTCTACGGAGGCTCTGGTGAAGCCACACAGACAGAAATTACAACCAGAGTACATTATCCCTGCACTCCGAATACAGGCCGGTTCTAGAGTTTTTGCTGCCTAAGGCAAACTGGTAAGGATGCACCCTCAGCCTTCCCCTTCCTGATTTGGAATGACCCACACAATCAGACAATTGAATCTGCTTCATTTAATGTTCTCACATGACATGCTGCAGCTCAACACAATAGCACACTGCCTGGCTGTGAGTCTGTGACAAACAAACTGCTCACCCTCAGGCCTCAGCCACTCCATTCCTCCTCAGTCAGGACAGCAGTGTCACCTCCTCCCTTCTGCTGTGCAAGTCAAATGCAACACTGCTGCTCTCCTGCCTCCCCCGCCCTCACTCACTGCCAGACTCCTCACACAGCGCAACAAGCTGCTTTTCCCCAATGCTGCTCTCCTGCCTCCCCCCTCCTCACTCACTGCCAGACTCCTCACACAGCGCAACAAGCTGCTTTTCCCCAATGCTGCTCTCCTGCCTCCCCCCTCCTCACTCACTGCCAGACTCCTCACGCAGCGCAACAAGCTGCTTTTCCCCAATGCTGCTCTCCTGCCTCCCCCCTCCTCACTCACTGCCAGACTCCTCACACAGCGCAACAAGCTGCTTTCCCCCAATGCTGCTCTCCTGCCTCCCCCCTCCTCACTCACTGTCAGACTCCTCACAAAGCACAACAAGCTGCTTTTCCACAATGATGACCTTTTCACCTTACTCTTCTCTCGCTTCTCCTCCTACTCTGACTGCATGCTGTTAGTGTAAACACAGTACAAACATGCCGCCCCTGTAATTTCTGCTGCCTGATGCAAATGTTTCACCTTGCTTCATGAGAGAACCAGCCCTGTCCAAATATATAAAACCAGAAGAGAATCATTACCAGAAAACTGAAAGCTCTCATCAGGCTGACGATGAGGCCCAGTAACAAGGCCTCTCATCGCTGGCTGTCACTTATTTACTTTTCCATTTGTTTAAAGACAAGCTGTAGGACAATGTCTTTCAAGCCGTCAGCTCCTCCCCCACAACACCCACCAGCAGATCAGCCACAATCGTGTCCTTTCTACCACCGCGCAGTTCTGACCGGACAAAATGTCACAAGTCCAACAGATTTTCCAAAGGTCATGAACTGGTTCTCATGGAGGAAATGTTATGATGCATTTAAAGGGAGTCTTAGTTTGATACAAAATAGGCTGTATGAGACATTGTTATAACTGGAGCTACTTAAAAAGGCCCTGTAGTGACATATAATAGAATGCAGCAATCGCTTTTACAGCAATTTTCCTGGTTTCAGCATCGGAAACATTTACTCACTTCTACAAACTCAGGCAACACCTGCCACAAACCCAGACAACACCTGCCACAAACCCAGACAACACCTGCCACAAACTCAGACAACACCTGCCACAAACTCAGACAACACCTTCCACAAACTCAGGCAACATCTGCCACAAACCCAGACAACACCTTCCACAAACTCAGGCAACATCTGCCACAAACCCAGACAACACCTTCCACAAACTCAGGCAACATCTGCCACAAACCCAGACAACACCTTCCACAAACTCAGGCAACATCTGCCACAAACCCAGACAACACCTTCCACAAACTCAGGCAACATCTGCCACAAACCCAGACAACACCTTCCACAAACTCAGGCAACATCTGCCACAAACCCAGACAACACCTGCCACAAACTCAGAAAACACCTGCCACAAACTCAGACAACACCTTCCACAAACTCAGGCAACATCTGCCACAAACCCAGACAACACCTTCCACAAACTCAGACAACACCTTCCACAAACTCAGAATACACCTTCCACAAACTCAGAAAACACCTGCCACAAACTCAGACAACACCTGCCACAAACCCAGACAACACCTTCCACAAACTCAGGCAACATCTGCCACAAACTCAGACAACACCTTCCACAAACTCAGACAACACCTTCCACAAACTCAGGCAACATCTGCCACAAACCCAGACAACACCTTCCACAAACTCAGGCAACATCTGCCACAAACCCAGACAACACCTGCCACAAACTCAGAAAACACCTGCCACAAACTCAGACACCTTCCACAAACTCAGGCAACATCTGCCACAAACCCAGACAACACCTTCCACAAACTCAGACAACACCTTCCACAAACTCAGAATACACCTTCCACAAACTCAGAAAACACCTGCCACAAACTCAGACAACACCTGCCACAAACCCAGACAACACCTGCCACAAACTCAGACAACACCTGCCACAAACCCAGACAACACCTGCCACAAACTCAGACAACACCTGCCACAAACTCAGGCAACACCTGCCACAAACTCAGACAACACCTTCCACAAACTCAGACAACACCTTCCACAAACCCAGACAACACCTGCCACAAACTCAGACAACACCTTCCACAAACTCAGACAACACCTGCCACAAACCCAGACAACACCTGCCACAAACTCAGACAACACCTTCCACAAACTCAGACAACACCTGCCACAAACCCAGACAACATCTGCCACAAACCCAGACAACACCTGCCACAGACCCAGACAACACCTGCCACAAACTCAGACAACACCTTCCACAAACCCAGACAACACCTGCCACAAACTCAGACAACACCTGCCACAAACTCAGAAAACACCTACCACAAACTCAGACAACACCTTCCACAAACCCAGACAACACCTGCCACAAACTCAGACAACACCTTCCACAAACCCAGACAACACCTGCCACAAACCCAGACAACACCTGCCACAAACCCAGACAACACCTGCCACAAACTCAGACAACACCTTCCACAAACCCAGACAACACCTGCCACAAACTCAGACAACACCTTCCACAAACCCAGACAACACCTGCCACAAACTCAGACAACACCTGCCACAATCTCAGACAACACCTTCCACAAACCCAGACAACACCTGCCACAAACCCAGACAACACCTGCAACAAACTCAGACAACACCTTCCACAAACCCAGACAACACCTGCCACAAACCCAGACAACACCTGCCACAAACTCAGACAACACCTTCCACAAACCCCGACAACACCTGCCACAAACCCCGACAACACCTTCCACAAACTCAGACAACACCTGCCACAAACTCAGACAACACCTTCCACAAACCCAGACAACACCTGCCACAAACTAAGACAACACCTGCCACAAACTCAGACAACACCTTTCACAAACCCAGACAACACCTGCCACAAACCCAGACAACACCTGCCACAAACTCAGACAACACCTTCCACAAACCCAGACAACACCTGCCACAAACCCCGACAACACCTTCCACAAACTCAGACAACACCTGCCACAAACTCAGGCAACACCTTCCACAAACCCAGACAACACCTGCCACAAACTCAGGCAACACCTGCAACAAACTCAGACAACACCTTCCACAAACCCTGACAACACCTGCCACAAACTCAGGCAACACCTGCAACAAACTCAGGCAACACCTGCCACAAACTCAGACAACACCTTTCACAAACTCAGAAAACACCTGCCACAAACTCAGGCAACACCTTCCACAAACCCAGACAACACCTGACACAAACTCAGACAACACCTTCCACAAACTCAGACAACACCTGCCACAAACTCAGACAACACCTGCCACAAACTCAGGCAACACCTGCCACAAACTCAGAAAGCATCTTTCACAAACTCAGACACCTTCCACAAACTCAGGCAACACCTGCAACAAACTCAGGCAACACCTGCCACAAACTCAGGCAACACCTTTCACAAACTCAGGCAACACCTGCCACAAACTCAGACAACACCTTTCACAAACCCAGACAACACCTGCCACTAACTCAGACAACACCTGCCACAAACTCAGACAACACCTTCAACAAACTCAGACAACACCTGCCACAAACTCAGACAATTTTTCCCAAATGCTAACATAGTGCACACTGCCTTTTCCTGAGTTTCCTGCCACAAACTCAGATTATACCTGCCACAAACTCAGACAACACTTGCCACAAACTCAGAACAAACCTTCCAAAAACTCAAAAAACACCTTCCACAAACTCAGACAACACCTGTCCTAAACTCAAATTACACCTGCCTCAAACTCAGGCAACACCTTCCACAAACTTGGGCAACACCTGCCAAAAACTCAGGCAATACCTGCCACAAATTCAGACAAAACTTTCCACAAACTCAGAAAACACCTGCCACAAATTCAGACAAAACTTTCCACAAACTCAGGCAACACCTGCCACAAATTCAGACAAAACTTTCCACAAACTCAGACAACACCTGCCACAAACTCAGGCAACACCTTCCACAAACTTGGGCAACACCTGCCACAAACTCAGGCAACACCTGCCACAAACTCAGGCAACACCTGCCACAAACTCAGGCAACACCTGCCACAAACTTGGGCAACACCTGCCACAAATCCAGACAAAACTTTCCACAAACTCAGGCAACACCTGCTACAAACTTGGGCAACACCTGCCACAAACTCAGACAAAACTTTCCACAAACTCAGACAACACCTGCCACAAACTCAGACAACACCTGCCACAAACTCAGACAACACCTGCCACAAACTCAGACAACACCTTACACAAACTCAGACAACACCTGCCACAAACTCAGACAACACTTGTCACAAACTCAGACAACACCTGCCACAAGCTTGTGCAACATCTGCCACAAACTCATGCAACACCTGCCACAAACTCAGACAAAAGCTTCCACAAACCCAGACAAGACCTTCCACAAAATCAGACAACATCTTCCACAAAATCAGACAACACCTTCCACAAAATCAGACAACACCTGCCACAAACTCAGATTACATCTGCCACAAACTCAGGCAACATCCCCACAAACTCAGACAACACCTGCCAAAAACTCAGACAATTTTTCCCAAATGCTAACATAGTGTACGCTGCCTTTTCCTGTGTTTGAGTTAATGGGAGTGTGAGTAACATCCCATACGCAGTGGTAAGCTATTTTCTTGCACCTTCCCGTATTTGTTCTTCTTTTCTACATTTGTACTGTCTCCTAACCGGCTGCTAGAGGCTTTGACTGGCTTCATTGACTTAGATACTTACTCAAGACTCTGGATTCCATAGAACCTTCCTGGTCTCTCCATCTACTTGTTCCACCGCTGTCCCCTGTTTGGGACTCCTTGGAATGCTTTGTAAGCACTAGCGACCCTGAGCACTTCCAAAGATGGTCACATCTGTACTGCGCATGTGCGAGTCTGCACTCCCGAGTGTGCACTACAGATTTGATTGTTTTTCGGAGGCACTTGGGAACACAATGACTTCTGAAGGCTGCCCAAGGAAGGCTGAAGACATATTACATCTGCTCGGGAGGACGGAGAGAGGATCATGAAGGCGAATTTCTAAGTCTTTTTTTTAGCTCACTTCAGGTTCATTTTAGGCAAGTTTTAGTGCCAGTTCACACTAGGTCCGGAAGCGTATCCGTTTTTAAAACCTCATCAAAAACGGAGCCACGGACAGCAATGTTAAAAATAGCAGCCATCTTCACCCAAACAAAAAACTGATCCGTCTTTGTTTGCGGGGATTGGTTTTCAAAACCTGAACGGAAGGTCCGGATCTGCTGCATTTTCACGCAACGGATCTGGATCCTGACACTCGCAGGGGTATTGGCAGGCAATAGAAAAACGGATCCCCCTCTACACAAGCAGATTTGGACACAGAAACGGATCCGTTTCTGTGTCACGGCCTGTGGGGGGAGAGGGGGCCGCCATGCTGTAGGGTTATAGCAACCAGGACGCCCCCCCTCCCTCACCTGGGTCCCCCGTCCTCGCTAACCTCTCCAGCTAATTTCAATAACTTAAATAATTTAAAATGAATCTAATCTAGCAATGTAGCAAGAGGCGAGCTAATGCAGCAAGGGGCGGCGAGCGGGGAACTTAATTCCTTGCGTCTCACCACTGCCGCGTCACTTCCTGAAATGCCGTCCAATGAACAACTACAGGAAGTGACGCGGCAGTGGTGGGACGCAAGGAAGTAAGTTCCCCGCTCGCCACCGCTTGCTACATTAGCTCGCTGCTTGCTATATTGCTAGATTAGATTAATTTCAAATTATTTAGGTTATTGAAACTAGCTGGAGGGGGTAGCGGGGATAGGGGACCCAGGTGAGGGGGGGGGGCGTCCCCCCTCTCCGCCGATCGCTGCCACCCCCGGCCCCGCTACCCCTCCATCCGTTTTTTTGGCCATCTAAAAAAACGCAAACGGATCAAAAATGCATGCTGCAAGAGGGCAGCATGGATCCGTTTGCGTTCATTTTTGCCAGGATCACGGACCGCAGGCTCCGTCCTGCAACCGTGCCTAGTGTAGACCTAGCCTTACACTATGCCGGCACGGCAGGTGTAAAAGGGGCCTAAAGTTGTTGGCTTGAAGAGTCACAAAATACCTTAAATGTAAAAACAAACAAAAAAACAAGATCAAGAAGAGGCTTACCTTGTGCTTGTTTCTCTGCAATTCCAACAGCGGTGCATGCTGCTATTAATATGAGGAGTTTTATCCTAGAATAAAGAAAAAAATGATCATTACGTTCAGCTCCACAGTTTCAGAAACAAACAAAAAAAACAATCAAGTCCTATCAGTCGGCATTCCGATAATCGTCTGTATATTTGCTGCTGCCAGATTCCTAGTTGCACCTCTGGTTCATTCAGCTACATTCATATACTACAGGTGACCGTTAAAGAGACACTGAAGCGAAAGTTACGATATAATGAATTGTATGTGTAGCACGGATAATTACTAGAACATTATTAGCAAAGAAATTAGTCTTATATTTTTATTTTCAGTTATATAGTTTTTTTTTGTTTTTTTTTTATAACATTGCATCATTCTCTGATATTTGCAGTTTACACACTACTCAGCACTCTAAATAGTTTCACAGAGCAGGCCAATGACCTTTTGAGCTTTCCTCTACAGAAAAAAAATAAAATACAGTGACAGACAGTTGATGATAAGCTTCAGAAGACAGAGCTCTCTGCGACTTTGAAAGTTGGAGAGCTCAGTGAAGCTCTTTTGCATAGATGACTACTGGAGTCTCTTAACTCTTCCTGTACTGGAAACAATATTAGACTCATAACTCTGCTGCTAATGTTCTATTTCTTGGATGTAATACACATACGAATCATTGTATCATAAGTTTATTTTCACTTCAGATTCCCTTTAAGGACCGTCGTAGCTGAGAATCTAGCGGGTGTACAGGAACATCCTGATGTAGCCTATGGCAGAAGAGGGTTCTGCACAGTAACGGTGGCCTCAAGGAGGGTCTGGAAAGCCTCTGGACCAGGGGTAGGGAACCTATGGCTCGGGAGCCACATGTGGATCTTTTGAGAGCTACATCTGGCTCACATACAAATCAGTAGGGGTTGATTTACTAAGCTACACTGCTCAAGCAGCGCAGCTTAGTGTGGCAGCACAAATACAATTTTCAAAGTAGACACGCTACTGCTGTAGCATGCACTACTAACTTACTCACGATACCTAAAACGAACGGCTGCTCCAATGTTTCCACTCTGTCAGGTCCAGTGACTTTGTAGGTTGAGATTCCTGCACTTTGATTGGCCCAATAGGCTGCCTGTCACTTGGCAGGCAGCCTATTGGGCCAAAGAGCGGGGATCTCGTCCTACAAAGTGAATAAACCCCCAAGTCAGCTAGCTAATTGTACAAGCTGTAAATCAGTATTTCTCCTGTCTGGCTCTCAGGGAAATTGCTGATGTTACTGAAACCCAAGAGAAGCTGTAGATGTGTCTGACACTGCCGCTGCCTGGCGGATCAACTGTATACACATCAACGGGGCAACATGGCCCTCTGCTGCACATGCGCACTGTCCCTGTTTGAAACATATTGTATGGTTCTCACAGAATTACATTTTAAAATATGTGGCGTTTTTGGCTCTCTCAGCCAAAAAGGTTCCTGACCCCTGATCTGGACCATAAAGGCTTTGAACTAGTGATGTAACTATCTATGGGTTAGTGCACACCAAAAATCGCTAGTGTAATCGCAAACTTTTCGTGATTTTTAAGCAATTTTTAAAAGCGATTCCAGGCATGTACCTGGAGATTTTCTATTTTTGCCTTGCGATATTTGGAGCGTTTTTTTGTGGTGATTTTATTCTTCTTCTACACTTTGACCTGGAAGAGATCAGCTTTTGTAAAAAAAAAAATGCTTGGAAAATCGCTGTTCTAGCGTTTTTAGAGCGATTTTCCACTTTTCCTATACTTAATATTGAAGCTGAATTGCTTCAGGGCTCGTTCCCACTATCGCGAATCTGCATGCGTCCAACGCATGCAGATCCGCACGTGTAATGCAAGTGGATGTGCCTGTTTCCACTGTAGCGTTGTTGAGGTGCGTTTTTTTCAGCGTGAAAAAAACGCACAAAAGAGCCAACGATTTCGCCTGCGTCGGGAATCCGTGCGAATCGCCGCTAATGTATTTAATAGTAAAAACGCATGCGTTTGTTACATGCGTTTTTACCCGCGATTTCGCGTGCGATTTCGCACCTTTTTCAATTTTATTTAGCCCTGGCAGTGTCATGGTTAATTTCGCATGGCACCCTGCCATGCGAAATCGCATGCGAAATCGCGGGTAAAAACGCATGCGGAAACGCATCCACATGCGTTTTTACAAGCGTCGGAATGCGGCCGAAATCGCGTCGCAACAGTGGGAACGAGCCCTCAGAAATGCTGCAGGACCTGCATTTGCATTTGAGAAAAATCACATCGTTCTGGTGTGATCCATCCCATACAAATACATTAGCCAACCGCTTTTCAAAGCACTAGCATTTTTAAAAGCTCTCAGAAGCGCTCTTGGTGTGCACCAGCCCTAAATTTTACTCCCTGACCCCACCACAGGATTAATTTAAATGCACTCTGGAATCAATTACACCTCAAGGACCATCTCTGGTGTCCATACAATCTGCAATTTTCTTATTATTTTGAATTCATCTCAGATTATGAGTAATCATTTTTGGAATCCTCAATGGCCAACAACAATCCACTACCATCCATTCCAAAGAAAAAACTATCATGACTGATTCATCATTTTTATTTTGCAGTAAAAACCAGATCTGTCACATTTCCACTGCCTGCTGTAAAGGCCGGCGCCCACTACGCAATTTTTCCACCGATTTTTCTGAGAACCGGCAATTTTCGAGCAACAGGAGATAATTTCCGCCATCTTGCGATGTGGGTACAGGCGTGCGATTTTACGAACGACGCTTAGCGAGACATGGATACTGAACGAGGGCCTATGCAATGACCCTGCCAGCGCCCTCTGCCGCAGGGTCATTTAAAATACTGATTTGTGCGGTGCGGCGATCCCATGGCCGGCTGCCAAGCCATGTGATCACCATAACGCACAAGTGTAAAAGCAGCCTTAGACCAAACACCATGCTTCAAAGCAACTCACTAAGCATAATGCATATAAAATACATTTTTTACCCAAGCCCTGAAATCTGTATATATATGGTGAGGACTGAGCCACGTTCATAGTCTGCGCCATTTATATCACACAGTGTCCTGCTGGTTGGTAGCTTTTTTTACAACAAAATCAGCACAAATGAACTTACAAACCCACCATACCTCGGGCTGTTTGGTCAATCTCACTTGAAATACTTGACATTCTTTTTGTCATGGGAACACTCTACATATAGTATTACCAGCTGGCCTTGAACATATGAGGCTTGTGGGACCTGAGCTCGCTGTCTGCTCCGCACCTGATGCAGACAATTTGTTTGCAGATGGAGATACATACAAATGCGTCCACTGATGTTCAGTCGCTGGAGTACAATGAAAGAAAACACTGCAACTTATGAGAGACGTGGAATGTGGACAGATGAACACTGACAGTTAGACATCTCTGTTGCTGCCTGAATGTGCGCAGATGAACACTGACAGTTAAGACATGTCTATTGCTGCCTGAATGTGGACATATGAACACTGACAGTTAGACATGTTTATTGCTGCCTGAATGTGGGTAGATAAACACTGACAGTTACACATGTTTATTGCTGCCTGAATGTGGGTAGATAAACACTGACAGTTAGACATCTCTATTACTGCCTGAATGTGGGTAGATGAACACTGACAGTTAGACATCTCTATTTACTGCCTGAATGTGGGTAGATGAACACTGACAGTTAGACATCTCTATTACTGCCTGAATGTGGGCTGGTGAACACTGACAGTTAGACATCTCTATTACTGCCTGAATGTGGGTAGATGAACACTGACAGTTAGACATCTCTATTACTGCCTGAATGTGGGTAGATGAACACTGACAGTTAGACATCTCTATTACTGCTTGAAAGTGGGTAGATGAACACTGACAGTTAGACATCTCTATTGCTGCTTGAATGTGGGTAGATGAACACTGACAGTTAGACATCTCTATTGCTGCCTGTTGGCCTTTGCTACCTGCGGTTCCTTGCTCGTAACGAGCAGAGACTTTGGCCTCAGTTCTGGTAGGCTTAACGTCCATTTTAGCGCATAGATGGTATTTATAAAATGTGTGGTATTTTGCAATATTTTACTGAAAATCGGAACTCTCAAGAAAAATAGGGGACGTGTTAGAACATAATTTACCGATCAGTTTAAGACCTGCCTGTACCTGGTGGTAAAGTCAATTTGTATGCATTTTGCAGTTTTAGTGGAGATCCTATGCAGGCTGTAGTACTCCAAATATTTACTGTATTTTTATAGGGATGAATATATATATATATATATATATATATATATATATATATATATATATATATATATATACTTTCCCTAGGTTGCTACATAATCAAATAACCCCCCCCCCCCCCCCCACACACACACACACACACACACACACACAAAACACCTTCCAAAGACTATCCTGACTTATTTATCTATTTAAGTATTTATATAGCACCAATATATTATGCAGCACTGTACAGAGTATCAGTATATTGTTTTGTCACTAACTGTCCCTCAGAAGGGCTAACAATCTAATCCCTACTGTAGTCATATGTCTATGTATGTGTTGTGTTGTGTAGAGTGTGTATCATAGCCTAGGGGCAATTTAGGGGATGGCAATTAACTTATCTTTATATTTTTTGGGGATGTGGGAGGAAACCAGAGGAAACCCACACAGACACAGGGAGAACATACAAACTCCTTGCAGATGTTGACATGGCTGGGATTCAAACCAGGAACCCAGCGCTGCAAGGGGAGAGCGCTAACCACTACGCCACCATGCTGTCCTTACAGAAGACAATTAAAGACTATTATTATTATGTATTACTGCTGAAATACTGCACTTTTAGGCTCTGTTCACACCCACATCTAAAAACAAAATCACTGACGACAGCAATTTTCGTTTTTTTGCATGGTTTTTTCCCCCTCCCAGCGCTCCACTGCACGGTACGATTTTGTGCAAAGAGCATTTCTAAGCGCTTTTGCAGAGTGATTCCGTTTTTTCATTTCCTGACATCAGTCAGGATTTGAACTCTTTGACCCGGAAAAGAATAAATACAATACATTTATTCATAAAAACATAATCGCCGCATAAAGTGATTTTGTGAGCGTTTAGCGCTCTTCCTATACCTTCCATTAGACCAAAGTTGCCCCAAAAATGGTACAGGCACCGCTTTGCGCTCCGAATCGCACCTCCTCATAGAGATTCCTTGCACACGCGTTTTGTGGGCGATTTTGAAAATCGCCTACGCTTGAAAAAAGGCCAAAAACGCCCTAGATGTGAATAAGGCCTTACCGCATTCTCCGCATGTTTTACAACACGTTTTACCGAAACATTCAGAAAAGCGGGAAAAAACTTTCAAAATTGCCCAAAAAAACCCTGGAAAATACTATTTGTGGTATTTGACCAACAAAAAAAATATTTACCACACATAGCTACTATTGAGCTCTTTGTCTCCCATGGATGAAGATTAATACTGAAGGTGCCCACTAACAGTACAGTTTCCTGAACGTTCAACCATCCAATCTGATGGCTGCAATAAATCGAAAACGATTGCTTGGGCCCACCGATGCAGGGGACATGACAATCAATCAGATCACATAAAAAAATGACTTGGAAATGCGGATTGATGGACCACTGAATAGAACGATCGTTAATCAACGATCGGAACCATTAACAGTACCCGATCTGATCGATTGTGCGGTCGATCACTCGGGAGACTGCAACGTTAATGAGCACCTTAAAGTGAACCTCCGGACTAAAAATCTACTCAGCAGAACTCAAAAGGCTTGGTGTTTGTTTAACAGTTTCACAGCATCAGAACTTAGTTTTTCTTACCAAAGCATCATTTTTAGCTGCATTTTTTAGCTAAGCTCCACCCATCAAAGAAAACTGCCCGGGCTTTTTTTCCCTGATGCTGTGCAAAGCATGATGGGATTTCCTATGTTGTTATTCACGTTGCCTAGGAACTGGGAGGGGTGATCAGCACACAGGACAGTTGGAACTGTGTCTCATGCTCCCGGTCACCTCCTTTCAACCAAAAAAGATGGCTGCCATCATGAAATCAAACATTTGCCTGTTCTTTTAAAACAGTGTGGGTAAGAGATTATATTACCTATCTATTTTATTTAACATAACTAATGTAACTTAATGACAGCATGTTTGTTTAGGCTGAAGTTCCTCTTTAAGCACGGTGCTCTCCAACTTCACATCCAGTCCTGTTAGACTTTCACTGGGGTTTGTGGCCAAGTCTCCATCATTACAGCAGCTCAGCCTTCTGTTGGCACCACTGACCCCCTTCCTTATGCGTCAGTTAGAGGGGTCATGGATGGTACTGGTATTCACATTTCCCTACCTCAACCTATTGATCCGCTGGAGGCAGAGCAAGATCATCCACCGGGCAACCTAAGAAGGTGCTTAGGGCCTAGAGGATGTCGTGGGGCCCACCTGCCACCTTCTCTGACCTCTCTCCAATTCAACCAATCAAAAGGACCACAAGGTGCCCCCCCTAAATTTACTACCTTGCCTAGGGCCCCATTATATCTTAATCCATCACTGCCTGGAGGTGGTGTGGGGGTCTGCAGAAAGCAGGGCTGCACACGATGCAATGCGGGGGTGTGGCGTGGTGCATATTGAGAAGGGGCAGAGTCTGGACAGTGGAGTTAGATTCAAAATGGTGTTGATTTTAGAGGGCCAAGTCCTGCTCAGAGGGTGTGGTCATGTAGTCCCTGAACTTCAAATAGCCTGTAGGTGAATATGGAGGAGTATAACGTGTACATTGGTTAGTTAGTTGGCAAAGGTGGACTGGAGGCATTACTTAGTAAAAAAAAAAAGTATGGGACTGTGATTGCACTTATCAGCTGCTGGTTAATTCATCAGCAGTGTTTCTTTCTCATTTCTACTACCGTAATTCCACACATGTTACAAAAGCTTCTTTAAACAAATGTCAAGCGTACTAATATCCAAATAGAACAAAAAGCAATACTATGCAAGTTGCAAGTTAACAACATCACATTGTCCTTTGTCCTCACAGATAATTTCCTGATTCTCTAGTTAGTTATGTTTCCTTGTGTGAGTAAACAGAGGTGCCAGAAGGATAAAATAAGCTAAAACTTTTACAATTAGGGAGTAGCAATTGTGTACTTACCTACTCCAAAGGACATAATAGACAAAAGTGTTTAGGTTTAACAATTGAAGTTTACTGATACACTCCTCGGTTTGTAACGCGTTTCGCAGGTATGACCCCGCTTCATCAGACAGTCAGGTCGGAGTATATAACAAAAAGCCATCCAGGTCTGTGCCAAGCCACTCTGTGGAAACACAGAGGCGCTTGGCACAGACTTGGACGCATAGCTCCCAAGTGTCCCTCTTTTGAAGGGACAGTCCCTCTTTGGGTACCCTGTCCCTCTTTCTTCCTTATTTGTCCCTCTTTCAGGACTGATGAAAAGATTTCTGTTTAAGTGACTCTAAACTTTATTCCCATGCTTTAAAGAGACTCTGAAGCGAGAATAAATCTCGCTTCAGAGCTCATAGTTAGCAGGGGCATGTGTGCCCCTGCTAAACCGCCGCTATAGCGCCGCTAAACGGGGGCCAGTTCACCCCCAAACCCCCCACTGCGACACTTGGTCGCAGACTTGGTCGCTCCTGGAGGCAGGGCTAACGGCTGCAGCCCTGCCTCCAGTCACGTCTATCAGCGGCGCATCGCCGCCTCTCCCCCGCCCCTCTCAGTGAAGGAAGACTGAGAGGGGAAGGGGAGGGGCGGAGATACGTGCTGACAAACGCGTGTGGGGCAGGGCTGCGGCGGTTAGCCCTGCCCCAACCAGGAAGCGCTCCCCCGCTGAAGCAAGGGGATTTGGGGGTGAAGGGACCCCCGTTAAGCAGCGGGATAGCGGCGGTTTAGCAGGGGCACACGTGCCCCTGCTATCTATGAGGTCCGAAGTGAGATTTACTCTCGCTTCAGACTCTCTTTAAATTGATATTTTTCTTATTTTCAAATGTTATTTTGAAGACCAATCTACTAATAATAGAAAAGTGTGGTTTGAATTATAAAACAACGTATTTTCCCTATAAAATCTTTCTGGTAAGCGTGACTAAGGGCGTGTCGGGCGTGTTTAGGGGTGTGGCTTAAGTGACCCTCTTTCTTATTTCAAACCGTTGGGAGGTACATAGACAGGTTTTTGTTATATACTCCCACCTGACCGATGAATCGGGGTCATACCTGCGAAACGAGTTACAAACCGAGCAGTGTATCAATAAATTGTAATAGTTTAACGTAAACATGTTTATCTATTATGTCCTTTGGAGTAGGTAAGTCCACCATTGCCACTCCCTAATTTTTAAAAGTTTTAGCTTATTTCTTCCTTCTGGCGCCTTCATTTTTCTCATATTGTACCCCCATTCCTGCACCAGCGGGAATGCGTAAAAAGGTACGCATGGCGGCAGGCCGACTCCCAGTCGGCAAAAATGAAACTAGCTGGCAGCAGGGGACCAGAGGAGCGATGAGTGACTGCGAGGGCACAGGATGGCTGCAGGGGGCTGGTAGCTGCCCCAGGTAAGTGAAACTCATGTTTTTTCTTTAGAGTTAAGGTTCCCTTTAATAACTTTATTACTACTTATCACAAGAATATGATCTACAGTGGTGTGAAAAACTATTTGCCCCCTTCCTGATTTCTTATTCTTTTGCATGTTTGTCACACTTAAATGTTTCTGCTCATCAAAAACCGTTAACTATTAGTTAAAGATAACATAATTGAACACAAAATGCAGTTTTAAATGATGGTTTTTATTATTTAGTGAGAAAAAAAACTCAAAACCTACATGGCCCTGTGTGCAAAAGAAATTGCCCCCTGAACCTAATAACTGGTTGGGCCACCCTTAGCAGAAATAACTGCAATCAAGCGTTTGCGATAACTTGCAACAAGTCTTTTACAGCGCTCTGGAGGAATTTTGGCCCACTCATCTTTGCAGAATTGTTGTAATTCAGCTTTATTTGAGGGTTTTCTAGCATGAACTGCCTTTTTAAGGTCATGCCACAACATCTCAATAGGATTCAGGTCAGGGCTTTGACTAGGCCACTCCAAAGTCTTCATTTTGTTTTTCTTCAGCCATCCAGAGGTGGATTTGAAGGTGTCTTTTGGGTCATTGTCCTGCTGCAGCACCCAAGATCGCTTCAGCTTGAGTTGACGAACAGATGGCCGGACATTCTCCTTCAGGATTTTTTGGTAGACAGTAGAATTCATGGTTCCATCTATCACAGCAAGCCTTCCAGGTCCTGAAGCAGCAAAACAACCCCAGACCATCACACTACCACCACCATATTTTACTGTTGGTATGATGTTCTTTTGCTGAAATGCTGTGTTACTTCTACGACAGATTTAACAGGACACGCACCTTCCAAAAAGTTCAACTTTTGTCTCGGCGGTCCACAAGGTATTTTCCCACAAGTCTTGGCAATCATTGAGATGTTTTTTTAGCAAAATTGAGACAAGCCTTAATGTTCTTTTTGCTTAAAAGTGGTTTGCGCCTTGGATATCTGCCATACAGGCCGTTTTTGCCCAGTCTCTTTCTTATGGTGGAGTTGTGAACACTGACCTTAATTGAGGCAAGTGAGGCCTGCAGTTCTCTAGATGTTGTCCTGGGGTCTTTTGTGACCTCTCGGATGAGTTTTCTCTGCGCTCTTGGGGTAATTTTGGTCGGCCAGCCACACCTGGGAAGGTTCATCACTGTTCCATGTTTTTGCCATTTGTGGATAATGGCTCTCACTGTAGTTCGCTGTAGTCCCAAAGCTTTAGAAATGGCTTTATAACCTTTACCAGACTGATAGATCTCAATTACAGTACTTTTGTTCTCATTTGTTCCTGAATTTCTTTGGATCTTGGCATGATGTCTAGCTTTTGAGGTGCTTTTGGTCTACTTCTCTGTGTTACATAGCTCCTATTTAAGCTATAGGGAAGCATGGACATTTACCTGGTACATCAGTTTTCCTCTCAGCTATAACTGACAGCAACTGATATTTTGCTGACAGCAACTGATATTTTACTGACAGCAACTGATATATTTCAGATCTGACAAAATATTGTCAGAACTGGAAGGGATTATTGTCAGAAGAAAATGGTGAGCTTCTGAGAGGAACTGATGGTGAGGTAACTATGTAATGTTCATTTGAAGTTACCTCGTGTTTATTTTAAATATTTTTACTCAGTACAGGTTCTCTTTAAAGCTGCAGCGGCCTAAATTGGAAAGAAATAGCCTGGTCACTAGGGAGGTGTAAGCCTACGGTCCTCAATTGGCTAAAGGGTCCCTTCCTGTAATGTCCCTGCTACATTCAGCTTTAATTTTTTTAGAAAACCAATTAACCCCTTGGAAGAACATACAAATGCTGCAAGGCACAAGTCACTTAGCCGCTGTGCCGGCCAGTAATCCGTATTGTGAATGAATGCAGCAGATAGCTGTGCCTGCGAGACATTTGTCCACATCACGGGGCAAGTTACAGCAGAAACAAATTCTGTCAGAACTATTGTATGACTGTTAAACCGGGACAGTCCCCGCTGTAAAAGACAATCGCTATCAGCTGTGCAGCTGTGCCTATGATTATGGCTTGTGCTAAACGCACCGTAAACAAGCTGTTTATATTTCAGGACAGTTGGATGGTTTAGAGCAGCTTCAGGCAAAAACATGAACATTTAGGACCATCCTGCCGCTTAAGTGTATGCCAGGGAGGAGGGCAGCGGGCAGACCGTCTCCAGATTGTTATGTCTGAGATCAGTAAGCCCCTCCTACGCCTGTGTGCTCCCCTCTGCACACCTGTCTCTGTGGTCAAATGTCAGCTTCCAGGCTAAGCAGCACCCTCTATCACATGACCACTACTGCCATCTTAAACTGTGTTTTTTTTTCTCTGACACAAACATACCCTAGTAATTTCAATTTAAAGTAGACTCTTGCCAGTGCTGGACTTTCCATAAGGCACGGTAGGCATTTGCCTACAGGTGCTTGATAATGGAAGGGAGGCTTATTCTCCTCCCCAAGTGCCTCCCTCCCTCCTTACCTAAACAGAGTCCTGAGCAGAGTGTAAATGAAAGGTTACTCACCCTGCTCTCTGCATTCCACTAATGACATCTCCCTTCGGTCTGGGGTATCTCTAGCTACTTACCCCCTAATACTTGGGGGAACCTCAAGCTAAATAATATTGAGGGTACTTCTTGTTACCTAGTTCTAAGGGGCACCTGTGGCTACCTATGACTGACAGGGGAAGTAAGGGAGCAGTGACAGCTGGGCCAGCCAGCACACTTGCAGTGAGGTTTGGTGGGGTTTGTGGGTTCACGGAGGGCGGAGTCTAGGGTGCCAGAACATCTGTGCCTATAGTCTCCTGTGAGGTAAATGCAGGCCTGACTCATGCGCAGGACATGAGAAAAACAAAGAAAAATACACCCTGTGGGCCCTTTTCCACCAGCGCGTTTGCGCTGGCTGAATCGGAAAGACGCAAACCGCTAGCGATTTTACAATCGCTACGGTTTGCTTTTTAACATAGGAATCGCGGTAGGTCATTTCCACTACCGCGATTCGTTTTTGACGGGAACGCGAACGCGCGGCGGAGCGATATTTGCCGCGATTTTGCTATGCAGTGCATAGCATAGCAAAATCGCGGCCGCAAACGTCGGGGGATTGCCGGGTAATTGCGATTCAGGAATCGCTAGCGTTCAGCGTGAACGCTAGCGACTGCTAGTGGAAAAGGGCCCTGTGTGTTTTTAGAGAGAAAAGCCTGTCTAATTACAAGTGTAATTTGATCTCTCTGCTTTGTCAGCACACAAATTCTGCATTCCCCGGCAGACATAGCTGATATGTAAACACAAGGGGCAATGTGCAATTAACTTTTTCCCCTGAGTTTTCTCCTTGGAGAATTTTTTATCTTCTCCTTGAAGTAACTCTTCAGCACTTTGTAATTAAACAAGTACCAAAAAGTAGATGAAAAGGTTCTATCAAAATTATTATTAGCATGTCCTTGCTTGCTGGTGGTTTAAAGTAAATTAGAGCTGAACTAAATAGAAAAGTTGATACTTACCCACGCCGTCCTCCCGCGGTCTGCCGTTCAGCCCCGGTAATAGGCCCAGTCGCATCAGTCCAGGTCTACTGCACATGCGCGGGAGGTGTGCGTATGTGCAGAAGACCCAGACTGAACCCAACTGAGCCTATTACCGGGGCTGAACGGCAGACCGCGGGAGGACGGCGTGGGACTCAGGTGGGCTTATGCTGCTGGAGGAAGCCCCGGGTGAGTATCAATTTTTCTATTTAGTTCAGCTCTGGTACACTTTAACCAGTCCACCCCCAAAGCTTTTTACCCTAACGGACCAGAGCAATTTTCACCTGTCAGTGCTCCTCCCTTTTATTCCTAGCCTAATTGGTGGCAAAAAAACGAGGTATACAGTGGTGTGAAAAACTATTTGCCCCCTTCCTGATTTCTTAGTTAGTTAAAGATAACATAATTGAACACAAAATGCAGTTTTAAATGATGGTTTTTATTATTTAGTGAGGAAAAAAAACTCAAAACCTACATGGCCCTGTGTGAAAAAGTGATTGCCCCCCTTGTTAAAAAATAACTTAACTGTGGTTTATCACACCTGAGTTCAATTTCTGTAGTCACCCCTAGGCCTGATTACTGCCACACCTGTTTCAATCAAGAAATCACTTAAGTGGGCGATGTTACAGTTGAACTGTGTGCTGACCAGAAAGCTGTTATGGGTAATGGCCATTTTCAAAATGGAGGACGGAAAATTCCCTTGATCACAGTGAATAGGACAGGACGCGGGACAGGAGAAAGACACTGAGGAGTAGACTACATGGAAGGTAAGTATGACTTGTGTATGCTTATTTTGACTTTAATTTTCAATTCAGGTTTTTAAGGCCAAGCTGCAGGGCCGTACAACTCAGCACACAAGTGATTCCCCCCCCCCCCTCCCCTTTCTGCCCACCAACAGAGCTTTCTGTTGGTGGCTGTGATCGCTCCCAGGATGTTTGTTTATTTATTTGTGTTTTTTTGTTTATTTTTTAAATAAATATTCCTATTTTATTCTTCTTTTTATCTCCCTCCCTCCCCCTGCCAGCCTATGCACATCAGCCTATGAGAGCCGATCGCTCCTGTCTCCCCCAGGGGGACAGCTGTGTCACACGGCTGTCCCCAGTACAGTACTGCCCTAGATTGCAGCGCTGTACTGTGTAAATAGACGGCGGTTTCACCGTCTAGCAGTCTCCTAGCGGCGATCGCCACTGGGAGACTGATGACGGAGCGGAGCTCCTGCAAAACCCCGCCCCGGGACTTCACGCCAATTGGCGTTACGTGGTCGGCTAGGGGTTAAAGTGGGATGAAACTACATATTACCTAAAACAAAAAAAATCATCTAGTAAGAAATGACTTATTTAGCTTACCTATAGTGTTGTTTTTAGTGTTCACTGTCAGATTTAAGAGAAATGTAAGAAGAAAAAAAAGATTTAGCAGCAATGTGATATCAAAAAAAGAAAATAATATTTCTGCTGGTTTCCATCTTTACTGTTTCTCTGTGGTGCCAAAAGTGACATCACTTCTGACCTTTTCCGCGTTTTTTTTCAACCCAGTTCAGTACCACAGTCTACTGACACAGAAAACATCACCTAGACACAGTGGCGTAGCTAAAGATTAGGGAGACCCATAGCCAGTGCCGTTTCTTGGGCAGTGCGGGCAGGGCAACCTGGGCACGGACCTGCAAGTAGAAGAAGGGGGGCAGAGGCAGAAGGACATAAACGCTAGGGAACTGGTGATGTGCAGTGCAGCCAAATGGAATAATAAAGATTACCAGCGCTGTCACCTTCCTTGACTCCTCCTAGGCTGCCTGCGTGAGACGTCAAGTCATCATCACGTCACCACTGTGTGATGCCACCTGGTGGCCTGTAGCGGTACTGCAGGCTGTCAGTGCGCGGCGCCCATAGAGGAGTCAGCTTTCCGGGGTCACTTCGCCCGTGTGTTCTCCTGGTCCCTGCTTCCTCCTGGATGAGCGGCTGGTCACTACTAAGTAGGCAGATCTACTTGTGACCTGTGGCTGTGTGAATATCCCTAAAGAGTAAGGGTTCCCGAGGCCACAGGGTGGGGGGAGAGGCACAATTTTTACACTCTCGCCCTGGGTGCAATTTAGCCTAGAAACTGCCCTGCCCATAGCAAAACTTTTGCGGGGACCTCAGATGTCGCCACTCTTTAGCAATGCTACCTGCCCCTACCCTGTGGATATGGGTTAATTGGGCACTTTCTCATGCATTCAACACTGCACATAATTATTGGGCACTGAGACAAAGTTTTAGGGTGGAGGAATACAAGAAAGTTAATGGTGAGCACTACCTGGGCCCCCTATGCTTCAGGGCCCCATAGCAGCTGCTATTGCTAGACAAATGGCTTACATCACTGTGAGGCACAGACTAACCAGCAAGCTCATGGTGACCCAGAACTCATTGGGGTGTGTAAGGGACTACAATGGTCCTAAAAGCCCCCTTACTAAGATGTTAAGAAAAACAAAAGTTTGCTTTCCTAAAACAGAAAGAATTTGCGATAATTCAGGTTGGAGTGAGCTGTGTAATCTCGTCAAAGGAGGGAGGGGGAGGTATTCAATTAGCTTCTGGTCATAGTGTCCTTATATTATCCGAAATAGGAAGCTTTCTTGTATTTGCATGCTCAGATAAGCTTGTTACTGAAGCTTTACAATAAACAACCTTTCACAAACCCACTGGCACTGCACAGTTCCTGCAGTTAGGCGTACCCAGACCAGGTAAAAAGAAAAAAAATTGAGGGACAGATATAGTAGGGACCAGTTTTAGGGGTTATTTTTGTATGTTACAACCCCTTTAAAGGGATAATTAGTGCAGGGTTGCTCAATAGACTCTGAAAAGTGCCATATAAGTGCATAATGATAATAATGGCTAGCACAACGAAAAGTGAAAAGGAAATTTAGATCCCCATTTCAGTTTTCAATTTTAAATGCATAGGATAGTAACATTTTCATAAATTAGCAAAGCACAATGTTTTGCACATTGTATTTTTTGCAATTAATATTTTAACATGACCTGGCCAGCTGGCTCCGGTTGAGATAACAGTGCAGTATCAGTGGACCGAAAGCTGTTTAGACTCCTCCCCTAGCTCATCATCACCTGTTTGAGGCCAATCTCAAGTTCTGCCTGTGCTAGTGGAGACATACAAATGTAATGATAACAATCTGTTATAGCTGCCATGCTGGCCACAAAGAGAAACAACAACCAAAAACCAATCCGATCAGATCAATAAAATCAATCCGTTTAACGTATCAATTTCATTAATTTGACTGCATTGGTTGGGAGAGTTTTGTCCATTAGTGGTTCCAAACGATCATTTTCGATTGTTCATGCGAAGAATCGTTAATAAACGTTCGTTCAGCAAATTGTGTCGTGAGTTGCCACCTTGGCCACACACCATACAATTTTTTAATTATCTGTTCAATTTAAGAATTGCAATCAATTTTTTTGACTGATTGTAAAGCCGCATCTACACGAGTAGATGCGGCCGCGATGCTCCTTATCAATCGAGCCGCTGATGCGGCTCGCTTGATAAGATCCGACAGGACGGATCTCCGCACCGCCGATTCCCTGCTCGATCCCCGCGAGGGGACAATGGCAGGATATCGTGCGGGAGATAAGCGGCGCCGGCGGGGACGAGCGGGCACGAGCGGGGAATCGAATGCGGCGCACGCGCGGCGAGTGGGGACGCGCAAGAGGCCGCCGATCGCCACAACATCTCCCCGTGTAGACGGGGCTTAACATTTCAAAAATGTTACCAATGTACCACCCACATATGTTCAATTTTTCCCCAATTATGATAAAAATGATATGGAAATTCTGAGAAAATGGCTAGGGTGTGTATATTAATTAAATTGACAATCTAACACACACCATTCAATCTTTAGAAAAATTGAAGAAAAACTTCCAGCATTCCAGATTGATGAAAATAGAAAAAAACGGGAAATCCAATTAGATTAACTAAAAAAAAGCTTTCGATTTTTTAGAGAGATCTGATCATATTTATCGAACTGCCATAAAATCGGATAATGTTATTGTATCGTCTGTGGCCACCTTAAGACCAATTTTTAGAGGTTGGACAGTACTGATCTGATACAGTATATCCATATCAGATTGCTTATTGATTTTATTTGTCAGAATGGTACATTCCGGGCTGCTGACATATGGAACTGCAGCATGCATGGGTGCGCCTTGTGTCTCCTGTTTAAATCAGTGGGATATCGCTGGGAAGTTTGACATCGCTTGACAGCTGTCGTCACTTCAGTCTGCTGTAGGTACCCTAATACTCCGCAACATATGTGGAGCAGCTTTTCCTCTGGGTTTCCAGTAACAAGCTGAATCGGGCCTGCCATTCTTTTCTCTTAGTTGTAGAGTGAGGACTTGAAGAAATCTTTCACCAAACCTGCAAAGTCTGTAAACTTTCTTTTATGAAGTTACAGTGGAAGAGACGGACGATGTAAGTGGATTAAGTTTGCCTCTCGTCTGTCTTGGCCTGTCTGAGTTTGCTAGGGGATTACAATAACATAATTCACTTAAATATTCCGTAATAAAGAATGCAGGCGCACAATAACAAAACATCTGTTTGTTTTCTGGGACTTGTATATCAAAACATCTGTTTTCCTCCAGCTGCTGCCTGCAGATTATACTCATTTCGGTTTATGGCAGATAATAAATATCCTTCCTAATGTGGAGTTTCTTTCAAATTTTTGTCCTCAGAATGCGCAGATGGGATAGTCGGAAGAAGTTATTGTATTCTGGAACTGAGATTGTGAGGGCGACTTATTGCGGCCCGATCGACCTTCCGACTTCCGAAGATATTTTTATCATATCAAGAAGAGAACTGTTGTCGCAACATGATGACCCTATTGATCTTTCGAACGATTTCTGGATGAAATTGGTAACAAGGATTGATGGGACACGGTGAAAAATCTTGTACGCAAGTGCTTGATTGGATGAGCAGTGGTAACTGCATTTGATATCATATATAACGACCATCACACCCAATGGTCCCCCAAGCCAGTGTCCCCCAAGTGTAAAAGTCTCCCCCCCACCAGTGCCTGTGCTCAGTAAAGTGTCACCTGTCCCCCAGCACGACTCCTCACCTCTTCTGGTGTCACCGAATAGGCCTGTAACACGTGGCACTGGCGCATGTGTGACATCACTGCATGCGTCTGGTGTCACATGGTACAGGTGCTCGCGGTGACACTGAACACACAAGAGTCCAGGAGTAGTGCCAGAAGACAGGTGAGACTTTGCTGATTACAGGAGCCGGGGAGGAGACTTCTGGACAAGACAAGACACAGAACATTTATATCGCGCTTTTCTCCTGGACTCAAAGTGCCAGAGCTGCAGCCACTAGGGGGCGCTCTATAGGCAGTAGCAGTGTTAGGTGGCCACTAACAATACAATTTTCCAAATGATTATTCATATAAACAATCGGAAATGATTGTTTGGGAACACTAACAGACAAAAATCTCCTAACCAATCCGATTAATGAAATCAAACTGATTTCCAGAACGATCCCGCCAATCTGATCGGATTAGTTAGGAGACTCTTGTCCATTAGTGGTCCCAAACAATTGTAAAGGAACGTTCAGCAAAATGTATTGTTAGTGAGGGAGTCTAGCCCAAGGTCTCCTACTGAATAGGTGCTGGCTTACTGAACAGGCAGAGCCGAGATTTGAACCCTGGTCACCTGTGTCAGAGGCAGAGCCCTTAACCATTACACTTTCCAGTCACAGTTTCTAAGCTTCTACACTTGACACACTATTAAAATATGTCACAATAAGTTACAAAATGCCATCGCAGTAGTGATCAATTTACTGTATATATACATAGTACAAACAAGCAGAATTAGGCTGGTAGCACACTAAACAGTGCAGAAAACCATGCTACGTTTTTCTATGCATTTTTGGAGCATTTGCATTTTTATTATTTTCCCTTAAAATACAGTAATATAGTTGTATTTAAAAAAATGCACTCCTCTGCATCTCCATTGAGATACATTATGTGCGTTTTACATGCGTTTTTGAATACTAAGCAGAAAGTTGTACATTTTTCTTAAAACACATACCGTAAAACAAACATGTATGTGTTTTTACATGCGGCCTGTAGAATTTTACATGCGGCCTGTAGACTTTCTTTAGCGGCAAAAACACTATTGTTTTCCGCAATAACGGTAATAAAATAAAATTAAAATACTGTAACGGTAATAAAATCGCAAAATATTGTCCATAACAATGAAGACGAAAATATATAGTCGTAATAAGCATAGTAAAACATTGTTAAATATTACAGATATTTTACTACAACTAACCTAACCCTACTCTCACACAGAGCCCTCCCTCTACCAATGCCTAACCCTAACCCACCCTGGTGGTGCCTAACCCTAAGACCCCCCTGGTGGTGCCTAACCCTAGGACCCCCCTGGTGGTGCCTAGCCCTAAGACCCCCCTGGTGGTGCCTAACCCTAGGACTCCCCAGGTGGTGCCTAGCCCTAAGACCCCCCTGGGGGTGCCTAACCCTAGGACTCCCCAGGTGGTGCCTAGCCCTAAGACCCCCCCTTGTGGTGCCTAACCCTAAAACTGCCCTTCCTGACGCATAACCCTAAAACCCTCTTTCTCAGCTGAAAATAATGTTAATACAAAAATCGATGCATTTCTAAGATAAAGTTAAAAACAATAATTTACAATATTATAATTCTCAAAACAAATTTCAAAACAATATTTATAGAAACTTTAATTCTCAAAATGAAAAATTTCGTTTAGACAGGCCCGGCGCTCATTTTTTATTGGGTCCCCAAATTTCTTCTTTGGCGCCATATAGCCAATGTTTTGCATTAGAGCCTATGGGGAACCCAAATAGTCCATTAGCCCCAAGCGCCCAAATTTCCTGATTCCCCCAAAAGCTCTCCACCACCTACTACAACACGCAGCAGCATGTTAGTTTATGAACGTTGAAAGCCCTTTAAAAATATAAATGCTGGGAACACCCTGGTGACAGAAGGCCATTTACAGCTATCGTAAAAATAAAGATAAAAATATCCCCCCTTTTTTGGTGCTCATGAAACGCTATATTGCCCGAGGGCAGAGTCATCACGGCGGAGGTATTGGCAGTGGAGCCAGCTCAAAGTTCTCAAGAACTTCCAAGGAACTTGAGCCGGCTTAAATTCCTTCATTTTCATTTGAACCTAAACGTCCCCCCCTTTCATTTTCCGTTTGTTCCTCTGTATGCTGCCTATTGCGGTTCTTTAGTCTTGGGTGGTCTTTGACGGGTGACCTTAGCTTTACCTGTTAATGTAAAGCTATATTGTAGAGAAGCTTCTGGGGGGTGATCCTCTGTCCATTTTTGCTGTGGTCTCATTTCCATCTTGGTTGTAGCTGACCTTCCAGCATGACCTCCTTCTCTAAATCTAGGCTATTCCCAGAAGCAGTTAGTCACTTCCCAGTGAAGTCATAGAGAAGGAGAACCAGCAGGATTACGCAGAAACCAAAAAGGTATCAAAAAGCCCCTCCCCTATGCTATTCTCTTTCTTACAGAAAATGTTCATTCATGGGCAATTTTGCCTTCTTGAAGCAAACCTGTGAACTGAAGTTTGAGAAGGCCACATATTATTACTCACCTCAATACCTCAGGAGGGGGGAGCCTCTGGATCCTAAGGGGGCTTCTCACGTCCTCGTACGTCAGCGCGTTCTAGTGCTGGGATCCCTAAAGAGTGCTTCCCTGAAAATACGCACTAGCACCGCCCGCTTGGGCTCCGGCAGAAATAGCTGAGACTGATCGGGTCTGTGCTACTGCCCAGAAACAGACGGCTCGTGTCCACACAATAGCGTGGACCCGATGTGGAGCAGCTTTTTCCACCGGAAGCCAAGCAAGATGGTGTTAGTGTGCCTGCATGGTTGCATGAGCTTCTTTGGGGGTCTCAGAACTAGAGCTGTAAGGGGCTCAGATCTGTAATGCTGGGCATACACGGCAAGTTTATATCCTTATTAATCGAGCCGCTGATGGCTCGATTGATAATATCTGACAGGTCCGATGATTACCGGCTCGATCCCAGCCGGCAGACAATAGCGGGGAATCGATCGGCTGATAAGGAGCGGGAATCGATCCAGCGGCTAATCGGCCGCCGGATCGACCCCTGTATGCCCAGCATAAGGAGGCACCAGCTACTACTTCAGTTCCTCTGATAAATGGGTCCATCCTTCAGATCGGGTGTTTTTTGTGGCTACACTTGTTAAAGGTGTGAAGATTGCAATGTCCGGACTTGTAGGTTCCTTGCAACATGTGCTCCAGGCAGTGAGGGTCGTACGGGGTTGTCAAGGAAAAGGATGATGTAAATCAGGGCCTGATTCCACCAATCACATAGCCTACAAAGTCTGCCTGGCAACTCCTTCTGCGGGAAACAGAAAAAAATTGCTAGGATCCAAATCTTTAAGTGACCACTAATTTCAAAGCCAGTGAGTCCACATGGTTGTCCTTCAGCAGTTTATACTTCTACAAATATGGGAACAAGAACAAGCAAAGAAACTCAACAACTTGGTTCAAGCTTACAGGAAGAACCTGGAGCAAAACGATTGGCTCCTAAGTATATTGATGATACATTCGCCAGATATTATTCCCGTACACAGCAGAGAGAAATGGCAGTGCACCCTAATTGGCCTTATTTACGTGAGAATGATATCTGTTGGCAGTCTTTCAGATGCGGCCTGGTTTAGGATGTGCTGCCATCTCTTTCTGCTGTCTACAAAGATATTATTCTCACTTAACCACTTCCTGTCCATATGATGTGAAAAGAAGTCTCTGCACTCTCCTCCCTACAAAATCTTAGATAACACTGTTAATTTGTCTCTGACCTGATAACATCACTACAGAGTAGTAAAGTAAAGACAGCAAACCCCTCTCCCCCTCCCAGAGAATTCAATGGCAGAGTTAATTAGTAAACAAGTGTAAAATACACATTTCAGAAGCAGACAGTAGCAGATTGCATACATTACTTAATTGTTATATCTAATACATTACCAAAACAAATTAGCTGTTTAAATAAACAGGAGGGATAGACAAATAAAATGTGTGGGTTTAATGTACAATAGAGCTGTTTACAAGCGTTACGGACAAGCTCAGCTCGTCCAGTAACGCCGCGGTGGATTGCTCAGGCCCTGGTGGGCCAATTGGCATAATTTTTTTTTCAAACACACAGCTAGCACTTTGCTAGCTGCGTGTTTGTTCCGATCGCCGCCGCTACCCTCCGCGAAAGAGGGCCCCCCCGCAGACCCCTTGCACATCCTGGCCAATCACCGCCAGGCTGCGCTATGGGGTGGATCGGGACTCCAGAACGGGATTTCCTGTTGGGTATGATCGGGATGTCGCAGGGAGGGGGGAATTATGTAGCTAGCGCTAGGCTAGCTACATGATAAAAAAAAATAAAAAAAATAGGTCAATAAAACCCTCCCGCGGCCGTGCGCTGCAAATAATCACAACGCTAGGGAGGTTAAAGCTATAATATATGAAAGTGAATAAATTGTGTATTTTTTCACTTTTTTCCTTATTTTCCTTTTAAAATGCATAGAAAATAAGGTAATTACTAAAAACAAATATCAGCCACAAAAAGTCTAATTTGTCCTGAAAAAAACAATATATAGATCATTTAGTTGTAATAATTATTGATAAGGTTATTGTCAAAGTAATCAGAGCTGAGCTGAACTGTGAAAATGACCAGGGTTGGGAAGTGGTTAAATAAGGCCAACTATGCAGAGCTGGGTGGAGGGCAATAAATAGTTAATTCTGCATGCCACAAGACCCCAGGCCCAGACGGATTACTGTCTCAGTTTTACACATTTCAAAAAAATAAGCTCAGTCACTATAGCCCTAGTGATATTTTTTTAACTTTTTCATGAAAGGGGGTCTATACCTGCCCTTAGGCGTATACAAAGCTGGGTACACACAATGCAATTTTTCCATCAGATTGACGAAAAATTTCCCATTGTTCAATAATTTCCAACATGTCCGATCTGCTTTCGATCAAGGAAGGAAGCTATTTTTAGATCAGTACTGCACAAAATCGAACCCTCGATCTGAACCACATCGGACACGTTGGAAATTATTGAAACAATGGGAAATTTCCTGTCAATCTGACATGAAAATTGCATCGTGTGTACTAGGCATAGAGCTGTTACCTAAGGAGGGCAAAGATTTAGAACATTTGGAGTCATATCATCTTATATCATATGGGGGCAGCCTAGTGCCTCACTTGCCTTGCAGCGCTGGGTACCCGGTTAGAATCCCAGCAAGGACATTATCTGCATGTAATTTGTATGTTCTCCTCGTGTCTGTGTGGGTTTCCTCCGGGCACTCCAGTTTCCTTCCACATTCCAAAAACATACAGATAAGTTAATTGGCTGTCTCTTAAAATTGGCCCTAGACTACAATGGACAGTCACAGATGACAATGGTAGGGGTTAGATTGTGAGCCCCACTGGGGGCCAGTTAGTGGCAAGACTATAGACTATTTATAGAGCTGCGCTATATAAATACAAATAAATAATAATGGCGATTGGCTGTATGGCTCCTGTACACTGAGAAGGAGTGAAGAGGACCTGTCCTGCTGCTGGGAAGAGGTCATATACAACACTCTACTGCTGCTCCACATTAAGTACAAGAGAGGCGCCTTCCCCAACAGCAGAGGTTGCTGGGGGCTATTATTAAGCCCCTGCATGCTGCGGAAGATATCACCGCTACAAATACTAAATAAATACATTTCATTGAGTATAGGGATGGTCGGAAATGCCAATTTCCGTTTCCACCGAAAATCTGCTTTCCGCCATTGCCAATTACCGCTACCGCTACCGATTCCGCTTTCCTCTAACGATTTCAGCATTCTGATGCGTATTTCCGCTGTAATTTCCGCCGACTTTAACATTGATTTTCTCAAAAACTGCAAGGTCTTTTTGAAATATTTTGTTTCCTCTTGTTCCCACGTGTCTGCTTAACATGCCCTGAAAACTTGTTGTTTCTCGCACCTATGGCTGCTTTTCTATTAACCTCTAAAGTCAGCATCATACCGCACATCGGTAATGCGAATTTTCTGCATTTTACATTACAGTCAACAGCGGCCAACTTTAGCGGTTAATAGCAAAGCCCCCGTAGGTTCTAGACACACCAAATTTCCAGGGTGTGATAAGCAGACAAGTGGGAAGAAGAGGAAAAAAAATCAAAAAGACCTTGTAGTTTTTGAGAAAATGGGTGTTAAAATCAGCAGAAATTACCGTGAAAATCCACATTGGAACCGCTATGCTGTATGACACCGACTTTAGAGGTTAATAGCAAATCCCCCATAGGCGCTAGAAACACCACATTTTCAGGGAATGTTAAGCAGAAATGTAGGAACAAGAGGAAAAAAAATCTTTCAAAAAGACCTTGTAGTTTTTGAGAACATTGATGTTAAAATCAGCGGAAACTTCCGCGAAAATCCACCTACCGCACTGCACTTGTATTACTGATTTCCGAATTTCGATGCGTAAATGCAATTTCCGATCGGAAATGCGGAATCCGAACGAGCATCCCTAATTGAGTATTCCTATTACTGAGTATTTTCAGATATTTAAAGAGGCACTACAGCGAAAAAATGCAAAATGTAAATAATGTGCAAACATATACAAATAAGAAGTACATTTTTCCAGAGTAAATTGAGCCATAAATTACTTTTCTCCTATGTTGCTCTCACTTAAAGTAGGTAGTACAAATCTGACAGAAGTGACAGGTTTTGTACTAGTCCATCTCTTCATAGGGGGTTCTCAGAAAGGCTTTTATTCTTTATAAAGATATTCCTGAAAAAGGATTTAAACAATGATGCTGGCCAGCTTCCCTGCTCGCTGCACAGTTTTTTGGCAGTTGGACAGAGCAACTGCCATTCACTAAGTGCTTTTGAAAATAAATAAACCCCTGAGAATCCCCTATGAAGAGATGGACTAGTCCAAAACCTGTCTGTTCTGTCAGATTTCTACTGCCTACTGTCAGTGACAGCAACATAGGAGAAAAGTAATTTATGGCTCATATTACTCTGGAAAAAATGTACTTCTTATTTGTATATGTTTGCACATATTTTAAATTTTACAGTTTTTTGCTGTAGTGCCCCTTTAATGATAAGTAATGGGTGGAAAATAACATTCTATGGGCCCGATCCAATTCACTTTTTCTCCTCAGTTTTCTCCTAGGTGATGTTTCACATCTTATCAACAAAAATGCCTTTTAAAGTGGACCTGAACTCAAAACTTCACCTCTGGCTCTAAACGATAAGCAACAGCATAATAACCTTTAAAGAAAAACATTTCTATGTTACAACTGATACAAATGTGTCGACTTCCTGCTTTCATGGAAGCAGACAAAGGGTTAACATCCTGTGTTTACAAATTAGCTGTGTCTGCCTCTGCCGAAGGACTGTTGAATTGCTGTGCTGACACAGCTGAGAGATCTAATTACACTTGTGATGACTTATTGTACTTACAGATGAAAAACACACAGGGTGCATTTCTCTCTGCTTTCCTTGTGTCCTGTGCAAGAGTTCAGGTCCACTTTAGGTCTCCAGCAAGCAAGAAAATGTAGAGAATAATGTTGACAGTAATTTTTCCACCTACTTTTTGGTACTTTTCTGATTACAGAATGATGAAAAGTTATTTTAAACCAAAGAAAAAAATTATCTCCTGGGTAAAAAAGTGAATTGGATCAGGCTTATGGGTGATAAACGCACAAGATACTATATGTATTCTTCATTTGCATTCCTCATTACAGAAAGGTCAGCCTATGCCAAAACCATTAAGTTTGGGCAACCTTGTTAATCGTCATGATTTTCCTGTATAAATCGTTGGTTGTTGCGATAAAAAATGTTAGCTAAATATATCATATAGAAGACACACACAGTGATATTTGAGAAGTTAAATGAAGTTTATTGGATTTACAGAAAGTGTGCAATAATTGTTTAAACAAAATTAGGCAGGTGCATACATTTGGGCACTGTTGTCATTTTATTGATTCCAAAATCTTTAGAACTAATTATTGGAACTCAAATTGGCTTGGTAAGCTCAGTGACCCCTGACCTACATACACAGGTGAATCCAATTATGAGAAAGAGTATTTAAGGGGGTCAATTATAATTCTCTCTGAAGAGTAGCAACATGGGGGTCTCAAAACAACTCTCAAATGACCTGAAGGGAAGGATAAAGAAAGCTGTCTCAGAGATTTCAGCTGTCTGTCTCCACAGTTAGGAACATATTGAGGAAATGGAAGACCACAGGCTCAGTTCAAGTTAAGACTTGAAGTGGCAGACCAAGAAAAATCACGGATAACAGAAGCAACGAATGGTGAGAACAGTCAGAGTCAACCCACAGACCAGCACCAAAGACCTATAACATCATCTTGCTGCAGATGGAGTCACTGTACATCGTTCAACCATTCGGCACACTTTACACAAGGAGATGCTGTATGTGATAGTAATGCAGAGGAAGCCTTTTCTCCGCCCACAGCACATACAGAGCCACTTGAGGTATGCTAAAGCACATTTGGACAAGCCAGCTTCATTTTGGAATAAGGTGCTGTGGACTGATGAAACTAAAATGTATTTATTTGTGCATAACAAGGGGCGTTATGCATGTAGGAAAAAGAACACAGCATTCCAAGACGGCAGTTTCTAGGCTAAAATGCACCCAGGGCGAGGGTTAAAATTGCGCCGCCCCCCCGCGAAGCCAGGTATACATGTCCGCAGTGTAGGTTAGCCAGGTCTAGTCGCACTCAGTATAGGTAGCCAGCTATAGGTCCCCCCAGTATAGGTAGCTAGGCATAGTATAGGTAGCCAGGCATAGGTGCCCCAGTATAGGTTAGCCAGGTAGGTGCCTCCTGTATAGGTAGCCGGTATAGTTGCCCCCAGTATAGGTTAGATAGGTAGGTGCCCCCGGTATAGGTTAGATAGGTAGGTGCCCCTAATATAGGGAGTCAGAATAGTTGCCCCCATCCTAGGTTAGATAGGTAGGTGCCCCCAGTATAGGTTAGTTAGGTAGGTGCCTCCAATATAGGTAGCCAGTATAGTTGCCACCAGTATAAGCTAGGTAGGTAGGTGCCCCCAATACAGGTTAGATAGGTAGGGGCCCTCCAGTATAGGTTAGATTAGGCAGGTGCCCCCCAGTGTGGTTAGATTAGGTAGGTGCCCCCCAGTGTGGTTAGATTAGGTAGGTGCCCCCCAGTATAGGTTAGATTAGGTAGGTGCCCCCCAGTATAGGTTAGATTAGGTAGGTGCCCCCCAGTATAGGTTAGATAGGTAGCTTCCCCCCAGTATAGGTTAGATTAGGTAGGTGCCCCCCAGTATAGGTTAGATTAGGTAGGTGCCCCCCAGTGTGGCTAGATTAGGTAGGTGCCCCCCAGTATAGGTTAGATTAGGTAGGTGCCCCCCAGTATAGGTTAGATTAGGTAGGTGCCCCCCAGTATAGGTTAGATAGGTAGCTTCCCCCCAGTATAGGTTAGATTAGGTAGGTGCCCCCCAGTGTGGCTAGATTAGGTAGGTGCCCCCCAGTATAGGTTAGATTAGGTAGGTGTCCCCCAGTATAGGTTAGATTAGGTAGGTGCCCCCCAGTATAAATTAGATTAGGTAGGTGCCCCCAGTGTGGTTAGATTAGGTAGGTGCCCCCCAGTATAGGTTAGATTAGGTAGGTGCCCCCGGTGTGGTTAGATTAGGTACGTGCCCCCAGTATAGGTTAGATAGGTAGGTGCCCCCCAGTATAGGTTAGATTAGGTAGGTGCCCCCCAGTATAGGTTAGATTAGGTAGGTGCCCCCCAGTATAGGTTAGATAGGATAATGGAGGGGGGAGCCGCAGCCGCGGGGAGGGCAGCTCGACCTCTCCCTCCCTCTCCTCTCCGGGTGCCCTCCGTGCTCCCCCCTCCGAGTGTGACTGACTGTTCAGGATGCGCTGTGTGTACAGAGCGCATTAGCGCAACTCACCTCCCTCCCTGGTTCCAATCGCCGCCGGTCTCCTCTTCTGTCTCCTCCTCATAGCCGCTGACACGCTGCTTCCGGGTAAACAGGAAGCAGCGTGTGGCTATGAGGAGAAGAGGAGACCGGCGGCGATTGGAACCAGGGAGGGAGGTGAGTTGCGCTAATGCGCTCTGTACACACAGCGCATCCTGAGCAGTCAGTCACACTCGGAGGGGGGAGCACGGAGGGCGCCCGGAGAGGGAGGGAGGGAGAGGTCGGGCTGTCCTCTCCGCGGCTGCGGCTCCCCCCTCCGTTACTGCGCCCACAGCCCTTCGCCGCCCAGGGCGCCCGCACGGGCCGCACGGCCCAAGAAACGGGCCTGTTCCAAGAAAAACACCTGCTACCTACAGTAAAACATGCTGTGGGACTGTGTGACCAGTGCAGGGACTGGGAGTCTTATCAAAGTTGAGGGACGCATGGATTCCACTCAGTATCAGCAGATTCTGGAGACCAATGTCCAGGAATCAGTGACAAAGCTGAAGCTGTACTGGGGCTGGATCTTTCAGCAAGACAACGACCCTAAACACTGCTCAAAATTCACTAAGGCATTCATGCAGAGGAACAAGTACAACATCCTGGAATGGCCATCTCAGTCCCCAGACCTGAATATAATTGAAAATCTGTGGTGTGAGTTAAAGAGAGCTGTCCATGCTCGGAAGCCATCAAACCTGGATGAAATAGAGATGTTTTGTAAAGAGGAATGGTCCAAAACGCCTTTAACCAGAAGAATCCAGACTCTCATTGGAACCTACGGGAAGCGTTTAAAGGCTGTAATTTCTGCAAAAGAAGGATCTACTAAATATTGATTTCATTTCTTTTTTTGTGGTGCCCAAATTTATGCACCTGTCTAATTTTATTTAAACAATTATTGCGCACTTTCTGTGAATCCAATAAACTTCATTTCACTTCTCAAATATCACTGTTTGTGTCTCCTATATGATCTATTTAACTGACATTTTTTATCGTAACAACCAATGATTTATACAGGAATATCATGACGATTAACAAGGTTGCCCAAACTTTCGCATCCCACTGTATAACTGGAAATAATGTGTGTTTTAGCGCCGGCCGGCCCTGCGAGTCTGCATGGAGTAGGCTTCTCTGGCGCACAGTGAAGGGTTACACGAAGCTGCGTACAGCGAGCAGACAGAGCGATGAAGAATGTGAAATAGAGTTTTTAGACAAATATTTTCTGTGTTTGGATGAAAGGGCACATTGACTGCCCCGGGGCAGAATCCATCTCTCCCAGTAATCATAGGATCCAAGAGAAATGTCTCTTTTTATTTTTCTTTCTCACACAAATTTCAGCAGAAATCTTAAAAGGGATTTGCTGGTATTTCAGCGCATGTTGTCATCGCCGCCTTACGCCTGTAATTTTCTGAAGTGCTAGCAGGAATATGTAAAATAGATAAAATACAACTGTGAGAGATTGCTGGAATGTAACAAGGGTAAAAGCCTCTGGCGTGGGGAATTACATTATTCATGTGGACACCCGTGCAGGAAAAATTCCTCAAGCAAGTCTAGTAAAGGAAGGATGCCAGCTCAAAGCAAAGTCACTGTAGCCTTTTATAGTGAACCAAGCACCATTTTTAGCTCCCAAGGCATCTCAATAGCACATTAAACATGCACGCCAATAATGTGGCTCATTAATTAAAAATACTTCAATTCAACCTCTTCATTTTACACTTTGTAAAAGTTTGGCAAAGGGTTTCATTAGCCTACGTCCGAGGCCTGCAGGACCACAAAAGTTTCAGGCAGATAAGGGCTGATGTAATTATTTTACTGCACACATTAGCAGAGAGCAAACAAAAAGCTTTCATCAGCAGTGGGTAGACTGGTAACTGTGCTTCAAAGAGTTTAGAAAAGCCACAGATGCTATCTTCACACCTTTCCCGGATAAATAATGGGCAGTTAGAAAAGGAGGGAGGAAAATGGCAGCTCCTATAGTTATTAAAAACCAGGAACGGAAAGTGGTGCTTGGTTCCCCTTAAAGGAGAACCCACCTTCAATCTACAGCAAGAGTGGAGATTTGGTAAGCACACGTATATGTAGCATACATGCGTCTCAGGTCGATTACGTGAACCCTCCCCTCCTAGTGCCTAAAACTAAACCCCACACCTAATGCCTAAGAGTGCCCATTAATGGTAAAATTTCCCTAATGATCGACTGTCCAATCTGATTGCTGTGATCGATTGGAAAGATAAGTCGGGCCTAGCAATGGAGGGAAAAATGCTAAGCAATTCGATCAGACCAAAATAATCGGCCTAAAATTCAGATTGTCGGAACGATCAATGGAAGCATTGTTTGATCAGCTGATAGCTTTGTAAGGCTCTGATTTGCTGCTCATGATCATGTGCTAAACCAGGAAGTCCTTACAGCAAATCAGAACCTCACAAATCTATCAGCTGACCAAACCGATCACATGCTTCTCCGTGAGTTCCGCCAAGCATTGCCATCTCTAACGCCCATGCCCATACACTTATTGATTTTCCCAGTAGATTCTAGGCAGATTTGATGACTCTGACCAAATCCACTAGATAACAATGTACCAGCATGGCTGCCCAATTGTAATGTTTACATAATTTCATCCAAAATCGATTGTAATCATCTGTTGGATAGGACTCATTGGACCATGCTTGCCAGAAGGACCTGAGAGACTCACAGAACTGACTTTTCCAAAGGACTGCATCAAATTTGACAACTGTGTAACTGTGTAGTGCCCTATTCAGCTTTCATAACTATGAAAATCCTAGTAGGGTGCATCAATGCTTTCATAAATCTAGTCTGGGTTTGCTGGATCACAAAGGCTCTCCGCTGCCCTCCACTGTTCTCATACCTTAGTAAATCTGGGCTGCTGTAAGACAATGTGGATAAGTACCTGAAGAGTAACTAAACTAGATAATAGCCTTGACCAAAGATGCAATGGTACAAGGCTCACAGACAGGAAACTGTCAGGACCATGGTCCTGACATCACACTGTGGGAGGGGTTTCACCACAATATCAGCCATACAGAGCCCCCTGGTGATTTATTTGAGAAAAGGAAACCACTTATCATGGGAAAGGGGGTATCAGCTACTGATTGGGATAAAGATCAATCCTTGGCTACAGTTCCTCTTTGATGCATTGCATTGAGTTGTGTTGAGTTGCATCAAGTTGCGTTGAATCCCATTGAAAAAGCATGCCGCAACAAGACGCAACTCAATGCAATTTAATGCAATGCATTTAAGTGTGACTCCAGCCTGAATGTAAACCCCGGGGCAAAAGATAAAAAAAATACCAGATGCTTACCTAAGAAGAGGGAAGCCCTTAAATCCTACAGATGCTTCCAGTGTCCTCCTGGAGACCACCGCTGGTGCCCGGGACCCTCTTGTAAACTGCGCCCCTGTTCCTCTTCATGCACGAGCCCCGCCGTGCTGCATGCACGCGAGTACAGCCGTTCCTTGCGCAGGCGCAGTAGCATGAAGAGGAGTGTGGCCATGTAATATTTCCGACAGTCATGTCAGAAAAGTTCCAGGGTTTTGTGCGTAGCAATGGTGGAGGCCAGGAGGACGTGGGGAGCCTCGGTAGGATCCAAAGGCTTCCCTATTCTTAGGTAAGTATTTGTGTTTCTTTTGGGGTTTTTTGCCTCAAATACACTTAACCTCCCTAGCGTTCTGATTCTGCGCAGCCGCACGGCCGCGCGTGTTTTTTTAAACCTATTTTTTTTTTATCATGTAGCTAGCCTAGCGCTAGGTACATGATACCCCCCCTCCCTGCCGAATCCCACCCACCCTTCCGATCGCCGCCGGCGATCATGCCCATCAGGAAATCCCATTCTGAACGGGATTTCCTTCAGGGCCTCCCCATCACCATGGCGATGAACGGAATGACGTCATCGACGTTGTGACGTTATAGGGAGTCCCGATCCACCCCTCAGTGCTGCCTGGCACTGATTGGCCAGGCTGCGCACAGGGTCTCGGGTGGGGGGGGGGCCCTACTACGCGGAGGGTAGCGGCGCATCGGCGGCGAGCGGCGGTGAGCGGAGCAAACATGCAGCTAGCAAAGTGCTAGCTGCGTGTTTGAAAAAATAAATTATCAAAATCGAGCTCAGCTCGTCCAGAACGCTAGGAATTCCAAGGATATGAGGTGGAAATAAATTCCAGAGAGGGAGAGAGGCTTGTGAGAAGTCCTGAAAAGCGAGAAGAGGTGAGTGGTGACCAACATTAGAAGGTTACATAGAGCAGCAAGTGTGGCTGGGATGATATGTGGAAATTTGTAAAGAGATGTGTGTGTCTAATGTTCTGTCATTATTATGTACAGTATATATGAAGCACTGAAAACGTCTGCACTGCAGCACTTTACAGAGTACATAGTCATGTCAGAGGAACTCATAATCTGATCCCTACAATAGTCAGAGTCTAATGTCCTACCATTTATTATTATGTATTTACAGTATACAGCACTGACATCTTCTGCAGCACTTTTTACAGAGCACATAATCATGTAATTGACTTTCCTCAGAAAAGCTCACAATCGGATCCCTACCATAGTCGTAGTCTAATGTCCTACCATATTATTATTTTGTATTTACAGTATATAGCAGTGACATCTTCTGCAGCACTTTACAGAGTACATAATCATGTCACTGACTGTCCTCAGAGGAGCTCACAATCTAATCCTACCATGGAGTCTATTGTTCTACCATATTATTATAATGTATTTATATAGCATTTACACCTTCTGCAGCACATTACAGAGTAAATAGTCATGTCGCTGACCATCCTCAGAGGAGCTCACAATCTAATCCTACCATAGCCATAATGTCCTACCATATTATTATTATTATGTATTTATATAGCACTGACATCTTCTGCAGCACTTTCCAGAGTACATGGTCATGTCACTGACTGTCCTCAACCTCCCGTTATGCCAAATGTCTCTTTATGACCGGTTCTCTTGAGAAGTCACATAACTTAAATGACATGCAGACAGAGGAAATGGAACATTTTTTACACTACGTTTTATTTTCAGCTTCTAGGAAGCCTAAATTTATGCAGGAGTCAGTCCCGGGCCACAGATATCTGTTTACTTTCCATATACACCAGCGGAAAGGCTGCAGAGACTGTACAGGAGTCTGCTTTATTAGCACCAAGTGCATATTTCTCCTACTGGTCTATTTCTAGAGCCATGGAACAAGTCCCAGAATCCTCGTCTGATCTTACGAATAAAAAAAAAATCCACTAATGAAACGCACACACATAATGATTTAATCACTATCTGCCTCTGCTGTTTACATATAGAATCGTCAATGTATATTTCTTCTCTGTCCAAGCCTGGTGTTTAATGAAATGCACACTCTGGTGAAATAATGCTATGCATGCCCTTAAAGCAGTAGGATTAGCCATACTATGCCAGGGGAAAAAAACACATATATAAGTAGATAAATACTTGATCTACTTACATAACACATGTATTGTACTGTCCACGTTTTGATATCAATGACTTTTATATAGTAAATGAAGAGAATTCTATTCCTGGTGGGAACCACGTCTTTTGCCCACAGTTTGAGGCTAAATCCTGATGTAATTTCTGCCCTTAACTTATTTTTCTTTTCTCCTCCAATCGCTGAGTCACCTCAGCCTTGCTTGTGAACACAAGTGAGCAGAGGATCGTGTTTCAGATGAGCAGCTAGGCAGGGAAATAAAGGGAAGAGGAGGAATATATTATAGATAAAAAGAACCCCCCAGCATGCAACTACTAAAGGGCCAGTGCTCCTTAAGTATGTGATAACTCCAAATCATAACAGCAGAAAAAGTTTTGAAAGTTTTGAATGCAGGATTAGCATCTTTATCACTTAATACACTCAGACCAGTTCCTGATGAAATTTGATTTTTATGGTGACAATCCTGCTTTAAAGGGATCCGGAGGTGAGAGAGATATAGAGGCTGACATGTTTGTTTCCTTTTAAAGTGCCACTGAAGCGGAAAAAAAACCTCATTATATAATGAATTGGTTGTGTAATATGGATGATTAATAGAAGATTAATAGCAAAGAAAATAGTGTCATATTTTTATTTTCAGGTATGAAGCTTTTTTTTATAGCATTGCATCATTCCCTAATAAGTGCAGTTTCCACATTACACTCAGCATTGTAAATGATTTCACAGAGCAGGCTACTGACCCTTTGAACTTTTCTCTGCAGACAAAAAATCACCAACAAAGAAGAAACAATGAGAAGCAGTTGAAATAAGTGCTTCAAAAGACAGTGCTGTCCATGACTTTATAAAGTCGCAGAGCTCACAGAAGCTCCTTTGCATAGATAACAACTTCTAGATTACTGACTGGAAAGTGAGGAGGGTGATGTATTTATTAACCCTTGTAATTCTTGGGAGTCTCTGAACTCTATCCAGGATGCCCAGTCTGCTGTAAAGGAGTCTATCGTGTTGTCGTCAGAGGCCATCAGTTCCTCCATATGCATTATATCATTCACTGATACCGCCCAATGCGAAATATTTGGTGCATGAGAAGATTTCCAAGATCTAGCTATCGCTGCTCTGGCAGCATTCAGTGCATGTCTCAAGAAGGACTTTTTGAGTCGTGCGGCCTCAGGTGTGATGCTATAGGTGGAGCTTGTGATTTTCTGGTAGCAAGTGGAAATGGCTTGCCAAAAGGGTTGAATGTCTTTACAGCCCCACCAGATGTGTTCTTGTGTTCCAGGGGCGGATCTACATCTCCAGCATATATTAGACATAGTGGGGTATATCTTAGCTAATGTCGAGGGACATAGATACCAATTTGACATGAGTTTGTAATTGCGTTCCTGTAGCCAAGAGGAGATAGAAAGTTTATGGTTTACCGTAAAGGCTTTGAACCATTGTGCGGAAGAATAATTCTGACCTAATGCAGTTTCCCAGGCAAAGCAAAATGAGGGTTTTCCTCCATTGAGGGAGTTATTAAGTAGGCAGTATAGTTGAGATACCAGATGAGGTGGTTTGTGGGCCTGTATACAGAGTTCCTTGAATGGAGTTAAGGACCTGGCATAGTCCCCTCTGGATCTGATCTCCTTTATGAATGTCAGTGCTTGATATCTGCGTAACCAGTTGCCTCCGGAGAATGTGGAGCACTCCGGGGCAAAATGGGGTGGAGGAAATACCTGTCTCAATTGAGGCCAGTTTTCCCGTTTCCAGGAGAGAAATTGCACACCCTCAACTCCAGGGGGGGAAAGCTCATTGTCGAATATGGGTGCTAGGGGGCCAAAATATGAGGATATTTTGCCCTTACCTAAGAGTTTGTCCCATACAACCAGTGCCTGACGCAATAAGTAAGAAAAAGAGGAGCTTCTGACCCTGTAAGATGGAGGCTAATGTTTTATTTCTTAAAGTGAACATCCAGACTAAAAATCTACTCAGCAGCACTGAAAAGGCTTGGTGTTTCTTTAACAGTTTCACAGCATCAGAACTTTGTTTTTCTTATAGAAGTCTCATTTTTAGCTGCATTTTTAGCTAAGCTCCGCCCCATCAAAGAAAACTGCCCGGGCTTTTTCCCCCTGATGCTGTGCAAAGCATGATGGGATTTCCTATGTTGTTGTTCATGTTGCCTAGCAACTGGGAGGGGTGATCAGGACACAGGACAGTTGGAACTGTGTCTCATGCTCCCCGTCACCATCTTTCAACCAAAAAGATGGCTACCCTTATGAAATCACAAACCTTTGCCTGTTCTTTTAAAACAGGGTAGGTAAGAGATTATATTGCCTATCTATTAACATAATTAATTAACATAACTAATGTAACTTAAAGGGACACTTAAGTCAAACAAAAAAAAATGAGTTTTACTCACCTGGGGCTTCCAATAGCCCACTGCAGCTGTCCGGTGCCCTCGCCATCTCCCTCCGATCCTCCTGGCCCCGCCGGCAGCCACTTCCTGTTTCGGTGACAGGAGCTGACAGGCTGGGGACGCGAGTGATTCTTCGCATTCCTGGCCACAATATCGCCATCTACGCTGCTATAGCATATATCATATACCATATAGCAGCATAGAGGGTGCTAATGTGTCTGGGAACGCGAAGAATCACTCGCGTCCCCGGCCTGTCAGCTCCTGTCACCGAAACAGGAAGTGGCTGCTGGCGGGGCCAGGAGGATCGGAGGGAGACGGCGAGGGCACCGGACAGCTGCAGGGGGCTATTGGAAGCCCTAGGTGAGTAAAACTCATTTTTTTTTGTTTGACTTAAGTGTCCCTTTAATGACAGTATGTTTTCTTAGGCTGAAGTTCCTCTTTAAGGCTGCTCGGCGGATCTGTCAAAACCGGCCTTATCAGCCAGCAGGCAGAACGGCCGACCCGCGGGCAGGTCTGACGACCCGTCATTTGCGGGAATCCAGTGTGTGTATGCTCCTTTAGCAGTACTACACATACAAATCATAATATCATAAGTTTATTTTCACTTCAGATTCCCTTTAAATAATGCACTTTGTTTGGCTGTCCTGCTGATCCTCTGCCTCTAATAAGCCAAAGGTGTCAACCTCAGTCACATAAGGGGCCAAAATCTAAAACATAGTCTAAGTCGCGGGCCAAATTGTTTATTAATATTTAATATTTATTAAACAGTCGCAAACCATCGGGGGTCTGCTCCTCCCACTTCTGCAGAGTAGCACAGTGAAGTTATTTAATACTCACCTTCCCCAGTGCTGCTTTGGGTCTCTTCTATGCTGCACACTTCAGGCTCCTGAGGCATGTCACGTGATCGGGAGGAGGTATGGAAGCACAGAGCATGTGACTGCCACGAAGAACAGAAGAGAAAACGCATCATTGGAGCAGGTGAATGTAACAATACTTAGCTGCACTTCTATATGGGCAGATTTGGGTTGGGAAGGAAATGTAAGTTGTGGGTGTCTTACCAGTTAGCCAGGGGAGGGAAGTTTTGCTCGCCGACCTGCCACCTTCTTCCACCTCTCCACTTCAGCTTACTAAAAAGATGACAAGGAGGCCCCAAACCTGCTACCTTGTCTAGGGCTTGTTACGTCTTAACCCATCTTTGCTAAGGAGGGCCACATTCGGCCTGCGGGCCTTGTGTTTGACACCTGTGCTTTAAGCCATAGCCCCTGAACAAGCATGCCCCTGTCTATTCAGCATCAGAAACACTTCCTATATGTATATTTTGCTGTATATTGGTATCTAACCCCGCCCTCCCAGTGTTGTTTCTACTGACTTTGGAACACACAGTATACAGCAGTAAAGATGTTGCCACCTATGATAAATGTAAGAATGTAAATGAGGGAGAGGAAAGATTTTACAATGGCGAAACACTGACTAAATCATAAAAAAAATGCATGTATAAGCAATTTAATCATTAAAGGGGCACTATGGCGAAAAATGGTAACATTTAAAATATGTACAAACATAAAAAAATAAGAAGTACGCTTTTTCCAGAGTAAAATGAGCCATAAATTACTTTTCTTCTATGTTGCTGTTACTTACGGTAGTCAGTAGAAATCTGACAGAAGTGACAGGTTTTGGACTAGTCCATCTCTTCATAAGGGATTCTCAGGGATTTATTTCTTTTTCAAAAGCACTTAGTGAATGGCAGTTGCTCCGTCCAACTGCCAAAAAACTGTGTAGCGAGCAGGGAAGCTGGCCAGCATCATTGTTTAAATTATTTTTGGGGAACATCTTTATAAAGAATAAAAGCCTTGCTGTCAGATTTCTACTACCTACTGTAAGTGACAGCAACATAGGAGAAAAGTAATTTATGGCTCATTTTACTCTGGAAAAAAACATACTTCTTATTTGTCTATGTTTGCACATATTTGAAATTTTACAGTTTTTTGCCATAGCGCCTCTTTAAGTTACATAGTTAGTTCAGCAGCCATGATCTGACCATGGCCCTCCTGCACTAAGCTTCTGTTAGGAGTTTTCTCAAGCATTTGCACACCTTGGCCCTGATTCACGAAGCAACGGTAAGATTGGCGTACATAGGCAGCGCACAGCAAATTTTACCAATACTACCGATGACCAAGTAGCGTGTGTTGCATAGTTAGCACGACCCGCATTACTTAAAGAGGAACTTTAACCAAGGACTTCATTCAAATCAGTAGCTGATACCCCCTTTCCAACAAGAAATCTTTACCTTTTCCCGAACAGATCATCAGGGGGGTCTTTATAGCTAATATTGTGGTAAAACCCTTCCCACAGTGTGATGTCATGACCATGGCCGTGACAGTTTCCTGTCTGTGAACCTCGTTGCATTGAGGTAAATAACAGCCTGTTCCAACTGCCAAGCAAGCAGTATCTCCACAAAGCTCTCCACAATCTATCTCCCCAGTACATATCCTCATTAATATCCAGATACCAACCCAATCGTAATCTCAGATCTGCACATGATCTTCTGTTGTCCTCCTCAAGAATTACCTCCTCACATTCATGTTTACAACATTTTGCACGCGCTTCACCCCTCCTCTGGAATGCCCTCCCCCAACACATCCATCACTCGCCAACCTTTGTTACCTTTAAACGCTCTCTAAAAATTAAATTGTTCCGACAAGCATATGTGCTACCTTAGGCCACTTTCCTAAAACACACTGCCTCTTGATATTTTACTTGTTGTATACAACCCCTGTTCTTGTGTCCCTCCCCCCCATATTCCCTTTAGATTGTAAGCTCGCAAGGGCAGGGCTCTCTCCCCCTTTTGTGTCTTGAAAATTATTATACATTTTATTTATCATGTTACTTTTATCACTGTCATTACCAATTCTGTATTTTGTATTCTGTATTTTGTATCATTTTTGTATTTTGTCACTAATTATGTATCTTGTATATTGGTGTACACTATTGTCTTTATTATTATGTACCCCATGTTCGTTTCTTACTTTGTACAGTGCCACGGATTATATTGGCGCTTTATAAATCAATAATAATATCTCCCTCTGTGCATAGAACTCTCAGTAACAAACATTCTGTACAGATCACCTGACAGCAGTGTCGGACTGTGAGGTGGAAAAACTGAGGAAAACCACCTGCTGGCCAAGCAGCAGTAACCCTGTGTTATCACTCCCAATAGAAACCTGCAGCAAGTCTTCACTGCGAACAGTAACACCTGGTTACTGCTGCTTGGCCAGCAAGTGGATTTCCTCAGCTTTACCTCCTCTTAGGCTGCTTACACACCAAGACGTTACAGGCGCACGTTAGTGCGCCTGTAACACTCCCCCAACGCACAGCAATGTAACACAAGTGGGCTGTTCACACTGCCCACGTTGCGTTACATGTAACGCTGCACGTTCTGTGCAAAGTGCAGCATGCTACGGCGTTGGAGCAGCTATAGCCGCGTTAGACTGTTTGCACATGCGCAGTGGGGGGCGGAGAGGAGGCGGGGAGAGCCAGCTACAGTAGCCGCGCACATGGCTACTTAATATTCACTGCACTGGCGGCAGCTGATTGGCCGGCGGGACCACGTGATGCGGAGTGTCTCGCTCCGCATCACGTGGTCCCGCTGGCCAATCAGCGCCACTCTGGGAGACATTATAGGACTCGAGCCGCCTAACGCGGCTCACTCTACCGTCGGCTCTTGCAGCACCATACGTTGTGTTAGGTGCACGTTATGCGACCTTAACGTAGCACCTAACGCAACGTCTTGGTGTGCAAGAAGCCTTAGTCTGACACTGCCTGACAGAACTAAAGAAGTCACCAGCAGTGATACATTTCAGAATGTAAATCAGGGAGAGGGAAGATTTTACAATGGGCAAACACTGGCTAAATACTCTATTAATGAATATTAAAAAAAAAAAAGTATGTTATTTTCACTGCAGTTCCTCTTTAACCTTTTGACGACCGCTCCACGCCAATCGGCGCGGACGCAGCGGCAGCCCCAGGACCACCTAACGCTGATCGGCATGCAGTCCTGGGGGCGTGTTTTGCATCTCCACTTGAATGACGTAGCTCCGCTCCATCATCCGTCTCCCAGCGGCGATCGCCGCTAGGAGACTGTTAGACAGCGAAACCGTCATCTATTTACTATGTACAGCGCTGCAATCTACGGCCCGCTCCCCTAGGCGGCAAGACATCGATTTGCTGTCATAGGCTGAAGCCTAGGAAAGCGATCGCACTGACTGGCTGGTGGGGAGAGGGAGGTTAAAAAAAAAATAGCTACATTTATTTGAAAAATAAAGTCATAAATATTTATATAAAAATAAATAAACATTGAGGGTGCAATGAAAGCGAGGCCTTAAAGAGACACTGAAGCGGAAAAAAAAAATGATGATATTATGATTTGTATGTGTAGCACAGCTAAGAAATAAAACATTAAGATCAGATACATCAGTCTAATTGTTTCCAGTACAGGAAGAGTTGAGAAACTCCAGTTGTTATCTCTATGCAAAAAAGCCATTAAGCTCTCCGACTAAGTTAGTTGTGGAGAGGGCTGTTATCTGACTTTTATTATCTCAACTGTAAGTGAACTGTTTACTTTTCCTCTGCTAGAGGAGAGGTCATTAGTTCACAGACTGCTCTGAAAGAATCATTTTGAATGCTGAGTGTTGTGTAATCTGCACATATTATAGAATGATGCAATGTTAGAAAAAACACTATATACCAGAAAATATGAGAATATTTTCTTTGCTGCTAATCTTCTAGAAATTATTCATAGTACACAACCAATTCATTATATCATATTTTTTTTTTCGCTTCAGTGTCTCTTTAAAGCTGCAGTGGCCTAGTTACTAAAAAAAATGGCCTGGTTACTAGGGGGGTTTAACCCTCCTGGCGGTCAGGGCCGGCGCTACCATTAAGGCAAAGGAGGCAGCTGCCCCAGGGCCCCAGAGCTTGTAGGGGCCCCCAGGGGCTACAAGAGGAAAAAACAATTTTTCAAAAAGACCTTATAGTTTTTGAGAAAATCGATTTTAAAGTTTCAAAGGAAAAAAGTATACTTTTAAATGCGGTAAATGTCACTTTTAGTAGTGTAATTTTACATGCATCAAACGAAAGCGCAATAAATTTCCTGACGGGGTTTCCAGGGGGTCTATACGCAGCCGCAGCGCTTTGGACAGGGATCGCTATACAGCCGCAATATGGCTGTATGAAGATCCCTGGCATTTTTTCCTATTTTCCCAATTTTTTTTTTTATGTTTAGAGTGTGGGAATTTTTTTAAAAAAAAAATTATGTGGGGTCCCCCCTCCTGAAACTTTTTAACCCCTTGTCCCCCATGCAGGCTGGGATAGCCAGAATGTGGAGCTCCGACCGATTGGGACTTCACACCCTGTTATACCAGCTGCAAAAAAAGGTCCCCTAATGCCGATTTTTGTTCCGGGGTATATGTTGGGGGGGGGGGCCCAGGTTTATTTTGCCCTGGGGCCCCATTGTTGCTTAAACCGGCCCTGCTGGCGGTCTAAGAAAAACCGCCAGGGGGCAGCGCAGCAGTTTAAAAAAAATTTTTTAAATCATGTAGCGAGCCCAGGGCTCGCTACATGATAGCCATTGTGCAGCGCCATCCCCCCGCCCGCTTCGATCACCTCTGGCGATCTCCGATCAGGAAATTCCGTTCATAGAACGGGATTTCCTGGAGGGCTTCCCCCGTCGCCATGGCGATAGGCGGGATGACGTCACTGATGTCATCGATGTCGTGACGTCATTGGGAGTCCTGATCCACCCCTCAGCGCTGCCTGCCACTGATTGGCCAGGCAGCGCACGGGGTCTGGGACTGGGGGGGGGGGAGCGGCACGGCGAGCGGCGGGGATTGGAGTGCACACGCAGCTAACAAAGTGCTTGCTGCGTGTTGCAAAAAAGATTATGCAAATCGGCCCAGCAGGGCCTGAGAAATCCTCCAGGAAGGTTAAAGAGAAACTCTGACCAAAAATTTAACTTTATCCCAATCCATAGCTGATACCCCCTTTTACATGAGAAATCTATTCCTTATCACAAACAGACCATCAGGGGGCGCTGTATGACTGATATTGTGGTGAAACCCCTCCCACAAGAAGCTCTGAGTACCGAGGTACTTCTGGCAGTTTCTTGTCTGTGAACCCTGTTACATTGTGGGAAATAGCTGTTTACAGCTATTTCCAACTGCCAAAACAGCAAGCAGCAGCTACATCACCTGCCAGCAGTAAAAATGTCACCATGTAATAAATGGCAGAATATAAATCAGGGATTTAAAATATTTTACAATTAGCAAACACTGACATCAATCATTTATACTTAATTATTGTAAAAATGAAGCACTTTTTTATTACATTATTTTCACTGGAGTTCCTCTTTAAGCCCGTGGTCCTTAAGTGGTTAAGTGCCACATGTTACCCTAGAAACACTCGCAATACTTCAGCAACGCTACTCATTCATCAATAGTAGCGGTAACGGCCATGTGCTGCCGGCGCACACCAATCTTACCGTTGCTTTGTGAATCAGGGTACTTATCTGTAAAATACATTTTCAGTACTTGGGAACTAAAAAGGCTATAAAAGTTGTAAAAGTAAAATGTTACTTTTATTAAGCTGAGACAGTTTATTTTTAATTTTTTGATTTTTTTTTGCCAGCAGCATGACAGGAACCATGTATAATCAGAATGTGAGGAATGTTGCCAACCTCAAATTGCATACATTTTGAGGGATTTCATTGTGTTCGCCAATCGTCCTGATATCGCTCGCTGTAACTGTCCCGCACCCCATCGACCACTATGGCCCAACATCATGCAGCGTGTCCGAACGATACATGCAACCATTTTCGCCGCAAAACTGGTCACATCGTGATGCTCTTGGCGACACCGATTTACATCCAGCTTGATAATAATTATCAAATTGGATGTTCGATCAGCCAAGTGGAGAGATATATGACCATCTTAAAGAGAACCTGAGATGACCAGTAAAAAAAAAAAATTATACATACCTGGGGCTTCCTCCAGCCCCCTTCAGGCTGATCCCTCACCGACGTCCTCTGCCGTCGCTCCCGGAAACTTTGAGAGTCGGGGCTTACTGTGCACGCCTGGCCGCACATGCGCAAACCGTGCGATTCCGGCAGTACTACGGCGCAGAATGCTCCTGGCCGTGGGAGCAGACGCGGCCACACTGACTGGCTGAAGTTACCGGGACCGATAAAAGAAGAACAGGAGGCAGAGGATGGCGCCAAAGGACAGATCAGGCCGAAGGAGGCTGGAGGAAGCCCCAGGTATGTATGAATTTTTTATACTGGTCATCTAGGTACACTTTAAAGCCCTGCAGAAGATGTCAGCGCTTTACAGTATAAATGCTAAATAAGCATGAGTCATGTGATCGCCAGCCAGGAGCTTTGCGAAATGCTTTTCTGGTCGAATTGTTTGTTTTCTTCACTTTCTAAATAAAAAACACATTACCCATCCGAGAATAGCAATATGTCATTTTCTGTCCAAAAAGTATCTGTGCTTCTAAATGTTCCACATGAGTTCTGTGTTAATGGTAAATCCTCTAACAGCTGAAGACGTGGATACGGGGGGGGGGGGGGGGGGGGGGGGAGGGGGGAGGGGGGTTACTAACTTCTGTGACTTGGCTTAAAGAGGTCTACGGAACAGAGAACCTCGTGACAGCGAAGCCTAGGGGAACCTTGGGTTAAAAATCAAATACTTACCTAAGAATAGTGAAGCCCCAAAATCCTGCAAAGCAGGCATGTCCAAAGTCTGGCCTGGCGGCCAAATGTGGCCTGCTGTGCCTTTTCTGGTGGCCCCCAAACCTCTTTATAGTTGAGGTGCTGTATGCAGGGTCGCTACCTTGTGTCGTTGCCAGTGGCCATCTTGTGTTGCCGCTCTGTCCTGCTCACCTGTAGGTTATTAGCCACCATTGTAGCAGTAACAGCCACTGATTAGCAGCTGCCACAGTGCCAGCAGCAGTAACAGCCACTGATTAGCAGCCACCACTGTGCCAGCAGCAGTAACAGCCACTGATTGGCATCTGTCACTGTGCCAGCAGGGGTAACAGCCACTGATTAGCAGCCGCCACTGTGCCAGCAGCAGTAACAGCCACTGATTAGCAGCCGCCACTGTACCAGCAGCAGTAACAGCCACTGATTAGCAGCCGCCACTGTGCCAGCAGCAGTAACAGCCACTGATTATCAGCTGCTACTATGCCAGCAGCAGTAACAGCCACTGATTAGCAGCCGCCACTGTACCAGCAGCAGTAACAGCCACTGATTAGCAGCCGCCACTGTGCCAGCAGCAGTAACAGCCACTGATTAGCAGCTGTCACTGTGCCAGCAGCAGTAACACCCACTGATTAGCAGCCGCCACTGTACCAGCAGCAGTAACAGCCACTGATTAGCAGCCGCCACTATGCCAGCAGCAGTAATAGCCACTGATTAGCAGCCGCCACTGTGCCAGCAGCAGTAACAGCCACTGATTAGCAGCTGTCACTGTGCCAGCAGGGGTAACAGCCACTGATTAGCAGCCGCCACTGTGCCAGCAGCAGTAACAGCCACTGATTAGCAGCCGCCACTGTGCCAGCAGCAGTAACAGCCACTGATTAGCAGCCGCCACTGTGCCAGCAGCAGTAACAGCCACTGATTAGCAGCCGTCACTGTGCCAGCAGCAGTAACAGCCACAGATTAGCAGCCGCCACTGTGCCAGCAGCAGTAACAGCCACTGATTAGCAGCTGCCACTGTGCCAGCAGCAGTAACAGCCACTGATTAGCAACCACTCTGCGCTGCTCACCTGTAGGTTATTAGCTACCATTGTAGCAGTAACAGCCACTGAATAGCAGCTGCCACTGTGCCAGCAGCAGTAACAGCCACAGATTAGCAGCCGCCACTGTACCAGCAGCAGTAACAGCCACTGATTAGCAGCCGCCACTGTACCAGCAGCAGTAACAGCCACTGATTAGCAGCCGCCACTGTGCCAGCAGCAGTAACAGCCACTGATTAGCAGCTGTCACTGTGCCAGCAGCAGTAACAGCCACTGATTAGCAGCTGCCACTGTGCCATCAGCAGTAACAGCCACCGATATCGATATGGTCTGCTCTAATGTAATGATCTTCTAGTGTGTGAGCACTAGCAGACAGACAAATATCAGACGTTCCCTCAACGGGAATTGTCTACAGACAGTGTCAGTAGAAGGCAGCACTAACACTGAGTACAGATAATGAGAATGGTCAACAAATAGGGTCGGTAACAGATCTGACAGATACGGTACAAAATCGGCAGGCAAATACAACGTGAGTGAACAGGCAGAGGTCGGCAACAGATCAGATAGGCAGAGGTACAGAATCGTTAGGCAAAGTCAGAGTAAGTATTCAGGCAGAAATCGGCAACAGATCAGATAGGCAGAGGTACAGAATCGTTAGGCAAAGTCAGAGTAAGTATTCAGGCAGAAATCGGCAACAGATCAGATAAGCAGAGGCACAGAATCGTTAGGCAAAATCAGAGTAAGTGTTCAGGCAGAAGGTCAATAATACAATCACAATAATATATATATATATATATCTAAGCAAGTGTGAAATCCCCGGGGTCCTGCCGGTTCAAAGCACACAAGGATCTGACTAAGGTCTGAAGCCTTCACCGCGAAGTGTTAGCTAGAGCAGACAGTGAGCAAGTGTCAGAACTGAGCTTAAATAGCCCGGGTAAGCAGGAAAACACGCCCCCAAGCCACTTGGCCAATCAGGAACCGGAGGTGGAGTCCTGCTGTCAGCTGACACGCTTCCTTAGAGCATAGGAGGAGCGGCGCTGCCAGCGCATGCGTCCGCCCTCATTTTCAGTCAGAGTATCATGCGGCCGGATCCCCGCATAAACGCCGCTGACATCATCCCTGCCACTGCGGCCAGCCGCACCAGAAGCCCAGATGCGATACCAGCGGAGGAAACAGCAACTGAGCTGGTAAGCGCAGGATTACTGACAATAAATAAATAATATAAGAAAAATATGTTGTTTTATAATTCAAACCACACTGGTCCTTTCTATCCTGGTTCATTTACCTTCATATTACCATTTGTAATTAAGAATTATATCAATTTAAAGGATGGGGCTAAAGTTTAGAGTCAAACTAATTTTTCAGGAGAAAAATACTTATATTTACATACAGTAGATCTGTACATGAGTCTGGAAAGAGGGACATACGAGGAAGAAAGAGGGACCAGGGGGACAGGGTTCCCAAAGAGGGACTGTCCCTCCAAAAGAGGCACAGTTGGGAGCTATACAATTCGGTTAAGTTCAATTTTAACCTATTTTGGTTCCTGGACGTAGAAACTACGTCCAGGAACCATGCGCGCTCCCGCAACCCATCGCGCGCATGCACGCGCGCTCCCGGCCCGCGGTTCGTTAGCCAGGCAATCAGTGAATCGGGCTATGGTGCCCGATCACTGATTGCTCTCCACCGCTGAAAAAGCGACAGCTTCTCTCGGAAGCTGTGCTTTTTCTGGCCGTTCCCTTCCTGATGCGTCACTGTAAGCGTGTGTTACGCTTAGAGTGACGTTATGTAAACAAACTCATGGCCGCCATCTTGTGGCCAAAAAGTAATACTACAACTGAAAGTAAAAAAATATAAAAATTAACACACATTTACATTATAAATCTATTGTTTACCTCCCACCCTCCCAAAACTACCCAAATAAAATGTTTACTATAAAAAAAAAAAAATTACAATAAAAAAAAACATGTAAATATTTACCTAAGGGTCTAAACTTTTTAAATATCAATGTAAAGATGAAATATTTCTATATTTTTTTTATTTTAAACTTGTAAATAGTGATAGATGCAAAATGGAAAAAATGCACCTTTATTTCCAAATAAAATATTGTCGCCATACATTGTGATAGGGACATAATTTTAACGGTGTACAATACGTGAGTTTTAATTATGGAGGCATGTATTATTTTAAAACTATAATGGCTGAAAACTGAGAAATAATGAATTTTTCCATTTTTTTCTTATTCTTCCTGTTAAAATGCATTTAGAGTAAAGTGGCTATTAGCAAAATGTACCCCCCAAAGAAAGCCTAAATGGTGGCGGAAAAAACAAGATATAGATCAGTTCATTGTGATAAGTAGTGATAAAGTTATAGGCTAATGAATGGGTTGTGAACATTTCTCACGTGAAAACGACGGAACGTGAATGGGTTAATCTTGTACAGACCTAAGCAACTTTTGTTATGTCTTCATATTCTCTCCATGACTAACACCAGACCACATTCAACTGGCTTTCCTAGTGACCACTTCCATTTAGAATTCCTCTGAAAGCATACAGTGTTGTGTGTGTGTGTGAACCAGACACAAGTCCAAGCCAACAAAGAGTCAGAAGATCAAAGGTGGCCGTGATTTACTGCTGGACAATCACAAGGAACAGATCCCCGGAGATGTTAGATGTTTGCTTGGGTCACTCCAGTGTAAAGGACACAGAGGATTAGCAGGAATGTCCATGTTACGTAAAAGCATTTGACCTGCACTAAAATCCAGCAGAGAATGCATAACTAATACTGTAACTCCGGGAAGACCACTTTAGCAAATGTTGCAGCTTGTTCCAAAGTCACCACAAGCTAGGCGTAAAAATAAAAAATGGCAGATACTACAAAATGTTCATAGACATACAACATTGGACAGCTTACAACGATTGCATTGTCTGCTTGTAACGGGATTGATTGAATTCCAATCAGAAAGGGATCGATCAGCTAGGCATATCAGGCCTTTAACCACTTTATCCACAAGTCAGTAGATATACGTCCTCTGTGACTTCATCTAAGCCACAAGTCAGTAGATATACGTCTTGTAGCAGAAGTAGTGCTGTGCAGGATTGGGCTTGCTCCTGTGCACATTTCTGGCACTATCTGATGCAGCACTAATTGGTGAATGAGAATATATGTTTCCTGAGCCAATAAGATAGATTTTTACCATTAAAAAATACTTTTATTTTCTCAGTTCATAGTGAAAAATACACTCTGTAGCATTATTTCTGAATCAAATATCTTCCCCATAAATTGTGACTGGAACATAATCTAAGTTTTGTGATATGCAGTAAGAATAGCCAAACAAAATGTGTGGTTTTTATCTACAGTAGCACTTTTTATTTTTTAAACTGGAATTGGTACAACTGAGAAATACATGTTTTTTCTATTTTTTTCTTTGTTTACCCATTAAAATTCATAGAAAACAAAATAGTTTGAGGGAAAAAAGGGCATACAATGAAAGCCTAGTTTGTCTTGAAAAAAACAATATATATTTTATTTCTGTGTCGTAAGTAGGGATAAAGTTATCTCTGATTAAATAAGGACATAGCTAAACTGTCAAAACTGCTCTGGTCCATAAGTGGGAAAAAAAGGCTAATGCATTATAGACCCATCTAGAAGTAGCTTTAAAGGGCTACACCAAATGTGAGTGCTTTATATTAACACTTAATAATAACATAACACTAATAATACGGTAGTTAAATGATTCTCCAATAGGACCCAATCTTTGGAGTGAAGGTAGAAAATGTAATAAAGTGAATTACCAGGAGTATTATGAAGACCCCAAGCTATATACCCATATCGGAGTCCAGCTGTACTTACTACCTACGGAGGGTCTTAATTCTTCCTGCTTGTATTCAGTGGCGTGCTACAGCAGGAGGGGGACTGTTATTCCACGTAAGAGACACACAGACATTCCTGTGTACTGTTTGGTCCCTTGTGTTGGCACAGTGTCTATCTGAAGCTTCCTGCCTGACATTAGAGGTCAAACAGCACCACCAGAGAAGGTCTTTCATGGGGAATAATGGGATCTATTGTTAACTCTCCCTAGAGGTGGTTGGTACTCTGGGAAATTGAGGATCACAATAACTTAAAGGGACCCTAAGCAGGACCATAAAATGGGCAAATTAACTTACCTGGGGCCTCCTCCAGCCCCTCGTAGTCAGTGAGGTTCCTTGGCGTCCTCCAGACTACCTCCGTCTCGGGCGTGAGGAGGGGCCTCGCATGTACAGTTGCACACGACTTTGGCCGAAGTCTAACGCAGCCACCGGGGGGCAGACTGGAGGAAGCCGGGAAGATGCAGAGGGACCTCACCGGCTACGAGGAACTGGAGGAAGCACCAGGTAAGTTTATTAGCCCATTTTACGGTCCTGCTCAGGGTCCCTTAAATAAAGAATACCCAGATAGCTCATGGTGACCCAGAACCACTAGGAGAGTTTAAGGGACTGGAAAAGAGGGCTTTAAGGTCTCTTTTAGCCCCTAATAATTTCCTAGTGGTGCTACGTCACCATGATCTGGCTGGGTGCTCTGCTGTACTGGTCCAAGCCCTATCCCATAGAGCCACATCAATCCCTGCACTGATGAGGAGGACCAGTAAAGAGGTTTTAGACTAGTCCATCTATCCGTTTAAAGGAGTCTCAGTGTCTCCTTTATTCTTTACAAAAGATGTTGGCCAGCCTGCCTATTCATTTGCAGACTATTTTGGCAGTTGGACAGAGCAACTACCATTCAGTAAGTGCTTTTGAAGATAAAGAAAACCCCAAAAATCCCCCCAAGGAGATGGAGTAGTCCAAAACCTGTCAGATCTGTCAAATTTTTTACTGCCTATTGTAAGCGACAGGAACATAGGAGAAAAGTAATATACAGTGCATTTTCATCTGGACGCAATGTACTTCTTATCAGAATGTGTACACAAGCATTTTACGGTAAATGTTACAATTTTTTTGCAAGTGGTCCTTTCAGCACATGAACATTTTAAAGGGATACTTAACCACTTCACCACTGAGGGGTTTTACCCCCTGACCACCAGAGCAATTTTCACCTTTCAGTGCTCCTTCCATTCATTCGTCTATAACTTTATCATTACTTATCACAATTAAACGAACTATATCTTGTTTTTTCCACCACCAATTAGGCTTTCTTTAGGTGGGACATTATGCCAAGAATTATTTTATTCTAAATGTGTTTTAATGGGAAAATAGGAAAAATGTAGGAAAAAATTCATTATTTTTCAGTTTTCGGCCATTATAGTTTTTAAATAATGCATGCTACTGTAACTAAAACCCATTAAATGTATTTGCCCTTTTTACCCGCTTATAAAACCGTTTAAATTATGTCCCTATCACAATGTATGGCGCCAATATTTTATTTGGAAATAAAGGTGCATTTTTTTCAGTTTTGCGTCCATCCCTAATTACAAGCCCATAGTTTATAAAGTAACAGTGTTGTACCCTCCTGACATTAATTTTTAAAAAGTTCAGTCCCTAAGGTAACTATTTATGTATTTTTTTTTATTGTACATTAATTACAAAAAAAAAAAAAAAAAAAAATTTGGGAGTGTGGGAGGTAATGAGTTAATTTTTTGTGTAAAAGCAATTTATTTGTATGTGAAAAATGTTTAGGGTGTAGTTTTACTATTTGGCCACAAGATGGCCACAGTAACTTTTTGTTTAATGCGACCTCCAAGCGTCCTTCCGGACGCTTGGAGGAAGTACTAGGAGGCTGGGTGTTTTTTTTCACAATGATCGCGCTGCTCATCGGAGAGCAGCGGATCATTGCGGGGCTTAGATCAACGAACAGGAATGGATTTTCCCGTTCATTGATCTCCGGGCGAGCGGCGGGCAGCGTGTTTACAAGCGGCCGGCGGCGTGTTTACGAGCGGGAGCGCGGAAAGTACGGATTTCTCCGTCCCTGGGGGTTAAAGGATGGAAAAAGGGACGGAGAAATTCGTACGGGCAGGTGTAAAATGGTTAAAGGATACCCAAAGTGACGTATGACATGATGAGATAGACAAGTGTATGTACAGTGCCTAGCACACAAATAACTAAGCTGTGTTCCTTTTCTTCTTTCTTTGCCTGAAAGAGTTAAATATCAGGTATGTAAGTGGCTGACTGCCAATTTTCTGCTAGGAAAGTGTATTATAATTGGAATTTCTTATCAGTAAGGGTCACACTGTAGTTACTTTCTGTCTGAGTCAGGACTGAGTCAGCCACTTACATACCTGATATTTAACTCTTTCAGGCAGAGAAAGAAGAAAAGGAACACAGCATAGTTATTTGTGTGCTAGGCACTGTACATACACTTGTCTATCTCATCATGTCACACGTCACTTCGGGTATCTTTTAAAGGAGTATTGCAAGGGGGGGGGGGGGAGAGTTTAACTTACCTGAGGCTTCTAACGGCCCCCGCAGACTTCCTGTGCCCGCGCGGTGACAAAATGATCCTCCAGTCCCCCCGCCGCGGCTCGCTTCCGGTTTTTGCAGCTTTAATGCCTTGGGCCACTGCGCCTGCGCGGCCTTTGCCATGTGCATCCTTGCTCCCACTCATGTCGCTGGGAGAATCCTGTGTTCTGATGCTCGCAGGAGGGGCCCGAAAGAACCTGCACAGGCACAAGATTACTGCAGGGGGCTGCAAGAAGCCCCAGGTAAGTTCAACTTTTTTTTTTCTACAGGATTGAAATTTCCTTCTATAATATTCCTGCCTGGAGATGGGCTTCGGAATGTTCCTGAGACTGCAGGTGCTGAATGGTTAATACTGGGTGAAAGACACAGCTGCAGTCACTGGCCTGATCCACCTGAGCTGTCAGCGACCCCTGGAAGTAAACTTGGCGCGCTCCGGGCCTGCTATTGGCTGTCACAGCACACTGGATGAGCGTGCAGACGGCAAGGATACGAGAGATTGCCAGAGAGGATAACACTCGGCACAGAGGCGCTTACAGACAGGATAAGTGGGGGTCATCCGCTGAAAGATACCGGCGCTGCTTCCACTGATAAATATCACTAACTGTACTGAGACAAAGGCCCGTTTATAAAAGTGGTGATCTGCAGAAATAATGGCACTTCTCTGCCATTTGGCTGAACGCCATATTTATTAAAGTGACCATAAGCATAAATACGTATAGTAGAATGGAAGGAATCACGCTATAGTGTACCAGAATGATAGGAAACATCCTATAGTATAGTACAGTGATCTGCAAACTTGGCTCTCCAGCTGTTAAGGAACTACAAATCCCACAATGCATTTGCCTTTATGAATCATGACTGTGGCTGTCAGACTCCTGCAATGCATTGTGGGACTTGTAGTTTCATAACAGCTGGAGAGCCAAGTTTGCAGATAACTGGTATAGTAGAATGGTAGGAAACATGCTATAGTATAGTAGAATGGTAGGAAACATGCTATATGTATAGTAGAATGGTGGGAAACATGCTATAGTATAGTAGAATGGAAGGAAACACGCTATAGTATAGTAGAATGGTAGGAATCACGCTATAGTATAGTAGAATGGAAGGAAACATGCTATAGTATAGTAGAATGGTAGGAAACACGCTATAGTATAGTAGAATGGAAGGAAACATGCTATAGTATAGTAGAATGGTAGGAAACATGCTATAGTATAGTAGAATGGAAGGAAACACGCTATAGTATAGTAGAATGGTAGGAAACATGCTATAGTATAGTAGAATGGTAGGAATCACGCTATAGTACAGTAGAATGGTAGGAAACATGCTATAGTATAGTAGAATGGTAGGAAACATGCTATAGTATAGTAGAATGGAAGGAAACATGCTATAGTATAGTAGAATGGCAGGAAACATGCTATAGTATAGTAAAATGGTAGGAAACATGCTATAGTATAGTAGAATGGTGGGAAACATGCTATAGTATAGTAGAATGGTAGGAAACATGCTATAGTATAGTAGAATGGCAGGAAACATGCTATAGTATAGTAAAATGGTAGGAAACATGCTATAGTACAGTAGAATGGTAGGAAACATGCTATAGTACAGTAGAATGGAAGGAAACATGCTATAGTATAGTAGAATGGTAGGAAACATGCTATAGTATAGTAGAATGGAAGGAAACATGCTATAGTATAGTAGAATGGTAGGAAACATGCTATAGTATAGTAGAATGGTAGGAAACACGCTATAGTATAGTAGAATGGTAGGAAACATGCTATAGTATAGTAGAATGGAAGGAAACACGCTATAGTATAGTAGAATGGTAGGAAACATGCTATAGTATAGTAGAATGGTAGGAAACATGCTATAGTATAGTAAAATGGTAGGAAACATGCTATAGTATAGTAGAATGGTAGGAAACATGCTATTGTATAGTAGAATGGTAGGAAACACGCTATAGTATAGTAGAATGGTAGGAAACATGCTATAGTATAGTAAAATGGTAGGAAACATGCTATATGTATAGTAGAATGGTAGGAAACACGCTATAGTATAGTAGAATGGTGGGAAACATGCTATAGTATAGTAGAATGGTGGGAAACATGCTATAGTATAGTAGAATGGTGGGAAACACGCTATAGTATAGTAGAATGGTGGGAAACACGCTATAGTATAGTAGAATGGTGGGAAACACGCTATAGTATAGTAGAATGGTGGGAAACATGCTATAGTATAGTAGAATGGTGGGAAACATGCTATAGTATAGTAGAATGGTGGGAAACATGCTATAGTATAGTAGAATGGTGGGAAACACGCTATAGTATAGTAGAATGGTGGGAAACATGCTATAGTATAGTAGAATGGTGGGAAACACACTATAGTACAGTAGAATGGTAGGAATCACGCTATAGTACAGTAGAATGGTAGGAAACATGCTATAGTATAGTAGAATGATAGGAAACACGCTATAGTACAGTAGAATGGTAGGAAACACGCTATAGTATAGTAGAATGGTAGGAAACATGCTATAGTACAGTAGAATGGTGGGAAACACACTATAGTATAGTAGAATGGTAGGAATCACGCTATAGTATAGTAGAATGGTAGGAAACATGCTATAGTATAGTAGAATGGTAGGAAACATGCTATAGTATAGTAGAATGGTAGGAAACATGCTATAGTATAGTAGAATAGTGGGAAACACGCTATAGTATAGTAGAATGGTGGGAAACATGCTATAGTATAGTAGAATGGTGGGAAACACACTATAGCACAGTAGAATGGTAGGAATCACGCTATAGTACAGTAGAATGGTAGGAAACATGCTATAGTATAGTAGAATGATAGGAAACACGCTATAGTACAGTAGAATGGTAGGAAACACGCTATAGTATAGTAGAATGGTAGGAATCACGCTATAGTACAGTAGAATGGTAGGAAACATGCTAAAGTATAGTAGAATGGTGGGAAACACGCTATAGTATAGTAGAATGGTGGGAAACATGCTATAGTATAGTAGAATGGTGGGAAACACACTATAGTATAGTAGAATGGTAGGAAACATGCTATAGTACAGTAGAATGGTAGGAAACATGCTATATGTATAGTAGAATGGTAGGAATCACGCTATAGTACAGTAGAATGGTGGGAAACATGCTATAGTATAGTAGAATGGTAGGAAACACGCTATAGTATAGTAGAATGGTGGGAAACATGCTATAGTATAGTAGAATGGTGGGAAACACACTATAGTATAGTAGAATGGTAGGAAACACGCTATAGTATAGTAGAATGGTAGGAAACATGCTATAGTATAGTAGAATGGTAGGAAACATGCTATAGTATAGTAGAATAGTAGGAAACATGCTATAGTATAGTAGAATGGTAGGAAACATGCTATAGTATAGTAGAATGGTGGGAAACATGCTATAGTATAGTAGAATGGTAGGAAACACGCTATAGTATAGTAGAATGGTAGGAAACATGCTATAGTATAGTAGAGTGGTAGGAAACATGCTATAGTATAGTAGAATGGTAGGAAACACGCTATAGTACAGTAGAATGGTAGGAAACACGGTATAGTATAGTAGAATGGTAGGAAACACGCTATAGTACAGTAGAATGGTAGTAAACACGCTATAGTATAGTAGAATGGTAGGAAACACGCTATAGTACAGTAGAATGGTAGGAAACATGCTATAGTATAGTAGAATGGTAGGAAACATGCTATAGTATAGTAGAATGGTAGGAAACATGCTATAGTATAGTAGAATGGTAGGAAACATGCTATAGTATAGTAGAATGGTAGGAAACACGCTATAGTACAGTAGAATGGTAGGAAATACGCTATAGTATAGTAGAATGGTAGGAAACATGCTATAGTATAGTAGAATGGTAGGAAACATGCTATAGTATAGTAGAATGGTAGGAAACACGCTATAGTATAGTAGAATGGTAGGAAACACGCTATAGTATAGTAGAATGGTAGGAAACATGCTATAGTATAGTATAATGGTAGGAAACATGCTATAGTATAGTATAATGGTAGGAAACATGCTATAGTATAGTAGAATGGTAGGAAACATGCTATAGTATAGTAGAATGGTAGGAAGCATGCTATTGTATAGTAGAATGGTGGGAAACATGCTATAGTATAGTAGAATGGTGGGAAACATGCTATAGTATAGTAGAATGGTGGGAAACACGCTATAGTATAGTATAATGGTAGGAAACATGCTATAGTATAGTAGAAGGGTAGGAAACATGCTATAGTATAGTATAATGATAGGAAACATGCTATAGTATAGTAGAATGGTAGGAAGCATGCTATTGTATAGTATAATGGTAGGAAACATGCTATAGTATAGTATAATGGTAGGAAACATGCTATAGTATAGTAGAATGGTAGGAAACATGCTATAGTATAGTAGAATGGTAGGAAACATGCTATAGTATAGTATAATGGTAGGAAACATGCTATAGTATAGTAAAATGGTGGGAAACATGCTATAGTATAGTAGAATGGTAGGAAACATGCTATAGTATAGTAGAATGGTGGGAAACATGCTATAGTATAGTAGAATGGTGGGAAACATGCTATAGTATAGTAGAATGGTGGGAAACATGCTATAGTATAGTAGAATGGTGGGAAACACGCTATAGTATAGTAGAATGGTAGGAAACATGCTATAGTATAGTATAATGGTAGGAAACATGCTATAGTATAGTAGAAGGGTAGGAAACATGCTATAGTATAGTATAATGGTAGGAAACATGCTATAGTATAGTAGAATGGTAGGAAGCATGCTATTGTATAGTAGAATGGTGGGAAACATGCTATAGTATAGTAGAATGGTGGGAAACATGCTATAGTATAGTAGAATGGTGGGAAACACGCTATAGTATAGTAGAATGGTAGGAAACATGCTATAGTATAGTATAATGGTAGGAAACATGCTATAGTATAGTAGAAGGGTAGGAAACATGCTATAGTATAGTATAATGATAGGAAACATGCTATAGTATAGTAGAATGGTAGGAAACATGCTATAGTATAGTAAAATGGTAGGAAACATGCTATAGTATAGTATAATGGTAGGAAACATGCTATAGTATAGTAGAATGGTAGGAAACATGCTATAGTATAGTAAAATGGTAGGAAACATGCTATAGTATAGTAGAATGGTAGGAAACATGCTATTGTATAGTAGAATGGTAGGAAACACGCTATAGTATAGTAGAATGGTAGGAAACATGCTATAGTATAGTAAAATGGTAGGAAACATGCTATAGTATAGTAGAATGGTAGGAAACACGCTATAGTATAGTAGAATGGTAGGAAACATGCTATAGTATAGTAGAATGGTAGGAAACATGCTATAGTATAGTAGAATGGTAGGAAACATGCTATAGTATAGTAGAATGGTAGGAAACATGCTATAGTATAGTAGAATGGTAGGAAACATGCTATAGTATAGTAGAATGGTAGGAAACACGCTATAGTATAGTAGAATGGTAGGAAACATGCTATAGTATAGTAGAATGGTAGGAAACATGCTATAGTATAGTAGAATGGTAGGAAACACGCTATAGTATAGTAGAATGGTAGGAAACACGCTATAGTATAGTAGAATGGTAGGAAACATGCTATAGTATAGTAGAATGGTAGGAAACATGCTATAGTATAGTAGAATGGTAGGAAACATGCTATAGTATAGTAGAATGGTAGGAAACATGCTATAGTATAGTAGAATGGTAGGCAACATGCTATAAGTATAGTATAATGGTAGGAATCACGCTATTGTATAGTAGAATGGTAGGAAACACGCTATAGTATAGTAGAATGGTAGGAAACATGCTATAGTATAGTAGAATGGTAGGAAACATGCTATAGTATAGTAGAATGGTAGGAAGCATGCTATAGTATAGTAGAATGGTAGGAAACATGCTATAGTATAGTAAAATGGTAGGAAACATGCTATAGTATAGTAGAATGGTAGGAAACACGCTATAGTATAGTAGAATGGTAGGAAACACGCTATGGTATAGTAGAATGGTAGGAAACATGCTATAGTATAGTAGAATGGTAGGAAACATGCTATAGTATAGTAGAATGGTAGGAAACATGCTATAGTATAGTAGAATGGTAGGAAACATGCTATAGTATAGTAGAATGGTAGGAAACATGCTATAGTATAGTATAATGGTAGGCAACATGCTATAAGTATAGTAGAATGGTAGGAATCACGCTATTGTATAGTAGAATGGTAGGAAACACGCTATAGTATAGTAGAATGGTAGGAAACATGCTATAGTATAGTAGAATGGTAGGAAACATGCTATAGTATAGTAGAATGGTAGGAAGCATGCTATAGTATAGTAGAATGGTAGGAAACATGCTATAGTATAGTAAAATGGTAGGAAACATGCTATAGTATAGTAGAATGGTAGGAAACATGCTATTGTATAGTAGAATGGTAGGAAACACGCTATAGTATAGTAGAATGGTAGGAAACATGCTATAGTATAGTAGAATGGTAGGAAACATGCTATAGTACAGTAGAATGGTAGGAAACATGCTATAGTATAGTAGAATGGTAGGAAACATGCTATAAGTATAGTAGAATGGTAGGAAACATGCTATAGTATAGTAAAATGGTAGGCAACATGCTATAAGTATAGTAGAATGGTAGGAAACACACTATAGTATAGTAGAATGGTAGGAAACATGCTATAGTATAGTAGAATGGTAGGAAACATGCTATAGTATAGTAGAATGGTAGGAAACATGCTATAGTATAGTAGAATGGTAGGAAACATGCTATAGTATAGTAGAATGGTAGGAAACATGCTATAGTATAGTAGAATGGTAGGCAACATGCTATAAGTATAGTAGAATGGTAGGAAACACGCTATAGTATAGTAGAGTGGTAGGAAACACGCTATAGTATAGTAGAATGGCAGGAAACATGCTATAGTATAGTAAAATGGTAGGAAACATGCTATAGTAAAGTAGAATGGTAGGAAACACGCTATAGTACAGTAGAATGGTAGGAAACACGGTATAGTATAGTAGAATGGTAGGAAACACGCTATAGTACAGTAGAATGGTAGGAAACACGCTATAGTATAGTAGAATGGTAGGAAACACGCTATAGTACAGTAGAATGGTAGGAAACATGCTATAGTATAGTAGAATGGTAGGAAACACGCTATAGTATAGTAGAATGGTAGGAAACATGCTATAGTATAGTAGAATGGTAGGAAACATGCTATAGTATAGTAGAATGGTAGGAAACACGCTATAGTACAGTAGAATGGTAGGAAACATGCTATAGTATAGAAGAATGGTAGGAAATATGCTATAGTATAGTAGAATGGTAGGAAACATGCTATAGTATAGTAAAATGGTAGGAAACATGCTATAGTATAGTAGAATGGTAGGAAACATGCTATTGTATAGTAGAATGGTAGGAAACACGCTATAGTATAGTAGAATGGTAGGAAACACGCTATAGTATAGTAGAATGGTAGGAAACATGCTATAGTATAGTAGAATGGTAGGAAACATGCTATAGTATAGTAGAATAGTAGGAAACATGCTATAGTATAGTAGAATGGTAGGAAACATGCTATAGTATAGTAAAATGGTAGGAAACATGCTATAGTAAAGTAGAATGGTAGGAAACATGCTATAGTATAGTAAAATGGTAGGAAACACGCTATAGTATAGTAGAATGGTAGGAAACACGCTATAGTATAGTAGAATGGTAGGAAACATGCTATAGTATAGTAAAATGGTAGGAAACATGCTATAGTATAGTAGAATGGTAGGAAACACGCTATAGTATAGTAGAATGGTAGGAAACATGCTATAGTATAGTAGAATGGTAGGAAACATGCTATTGTATAGTAGAATGGTAGGAAACACGCTATAGTATAGTAGAATGGTAGGAAACACGCTATAGTATAGTAGAATGGTAGGAAACACGCTATAGTATAGTAGAATGGTAGGAAACACGCTATAGTATAGTAGAATGGTAGGAAACACGCTATAGTATAGTAGAATGGTAGGAAACACGCTATAGTATAGTAGAATGGTAGGAAACACACTATAGTATAGTAGAATGGAATCACGCTATAGTAAAACACCAATGGTAGGAATCACGTTATAGTAGCACCAACATTTCTTGCCCAAATGTATTATTTCACTAGAGTAGAAGAACAAAGATCATGTCCAATGTGAACAGAAACAGCCTCACAATCCATTGTGCTCCGCTGTAAGCCAGGGAGAGCAGCCACAGAGGTGCACAGAAAGAAAGGGAATTTTAACTGCCTGCCAAAACGCTATTTACAACTTGGTTGTATTGATGTCGGTGTCATGATCTGCCAAGAGGTATCCAGAGCTCCTTGTGATGATGGACCTGGAATGTGCTGTAGCTGAAGCAATGGGCTGGGCGCGACCAAATGAAAATGCTACTTACAAAAAGAAAACTCTGGCCTGGCTGCAAGACTGCTGTAAGATGAGGAGCTACTCAAAGTGGGCCTGTGTATATGTCTTACATTCTTGGCTGTTGTCGTTGGAGATGCTCAACTCAGGCACCTAAAGGAGATTTAGAAACCACAAAACACTGGCTCACATGACAGTCAGGGTTCCCGGAATCTGCCACAGACCGGGAGATACAGGTGAGCTCTGGACCTCTCACCACCAGGGGAATCACCCGCTCTGCCTCTGAACTGAATGCAGATGCAAAACACGAAAGCAAATGCTTACTCCCAGCTAACACATTCCTACCTTATATCTAATCAGCAGATGCATGTCGGCCAATCAGGTGCAATGGTATACTCCCTTTGTCGTGTGTTGCAAGATTTAGAAACCTCAGGTTGGTTTCACACTGCGGATTAGCGATAGCGGTGCGGTGCAGCCCAGGGGCACCGCCAATAACAGGTCTGGCCCACGGCCAAGCAGGAAGTGATGCTCACTTCCCTTTGGCAAAGCAATCATGTGCGTGGATTGCTAAGATACGCATCTGCGCATGCGCAAAACGTAAACTGCGGCGATCAGTTAAAAACAAGCACGTTGACATAGACTTACACAACTTCCACACCGCTGCACGTCGCCGCAGGAGCCGCACGGTAGCGTAGGTTTGGCGTTGCATCAGGGATGCGATGAAAACGTCACTTCTGTTCGCACCGCACAGTGTCGGTATAAGAGACTCCATAGAGTAACATTGCCCTAGCGGTAGGCTGCGGTAAAACGCCCCACCACGCCAGTGTGAAAGGGGCCCTCAATCTGGGAAAATCGTAAGGCTCGTTTTATTACATTTAACATGAGTGGCGAACGTGTTTTTACGGAAAAGTTTTCTAATGCATGCCACGCACGTCAGACACATGAGTCGGCAGCCACAGTACAGCACAATACCTGTAGCTACCTGTAGCGTGTACGAGCCCAAATAACAAAACAAAATAAGATTACTATTGTATAGTGTTGCTAAAAACTAGGAATGGTCACTGACATGCTAACGGTAATAAATTAGGGATGAGCAAGGAGATGGAAATAATCCCACCTAATATTCAAATCACATGTAATGTATATGCAGATTGAACTTGGACCAATAAAAATTGACGGGGAAGCAAATTTATACTCAGTGCTGCTTTTTAGTAGGAGGGCTTTTTGGTCCTCTTTAGCTCCTTATGCTCTCCTAGTGGTTCTGGGCCATCACGGGCTATCTGGGTACTCAGTAGTACAAAGGGTTGTTGTAGCTTTCATGGGTCTTCTGTGCAAAAACCACTTAGTGGAGTTCCTCTTGGACTCAATCGCCGCCTTGTTTTAGACCTCAGCCTATCAATAAAGCTAGCTATAGATGTTCCCATAGAGAGTGTGTAACGTGACTCCGGCATAACACATAAAGTATATGAGAAGCTCCCAGTGGTTGCAGGCCAAAGTTCTCACACAACAAGTTCATACAAATATGTGAACCATGGCGTCTCTGGCTACACGGGGGCTCTTGTCCTCCAGCTCTGGACACCTCTAGCCTGCGTGTCATTCCTGTCACAAATAGACCTGCTAAGAATGGAAGCCACCGACACCCACCACCCTCTGCAAATAGATTTTACACAGTGCTGGGGGGGTCCTGGCCACAGTTCTTCTGTCTCCCATTTTTTGTCCTACCGAACTTGGATTCCTGGCTATTCCATATAAAGCTTCCCATTACCTCACGCCCTGAGGTAGCTGAGCCCATATTGACTGTCATGTCTGTGGTAACTGTATGAGGGGGGGAATACAGCTTCCTATGCAAAACAAATGTATCTGCTGTCTATTTTAAATATTTACTTTGTTTAAGAAATATTTGCCTTTTTTTAAATGGGGTGAGGGGAGAAAGAAAGACAAGAGAGAGGGGGAGAGGGTAGGAACAACCTGGAAATCGAGTCTGGGAGACTTATGCTGGGTACACACGGTGCGTTCCCGCATCGAAGGCGCCACTCGATTCCGACGATTTGATTATTTCCGAGCATTTCCGAGCGCATTTCGAGGATTTTTAGGTCGAATGCCATGTAAAGTATGGCAAATCGACCTAACGATCCATCGAACCGCGAATCGGACATGTCGGAAATAAACGAATCGACGGGAATCGGCCGGCGCATCAACGGGAATCGAGTGTGGGAACGCACCGTGTGTACCCAGCATTAGACAGACGTACAAACCCAGGGAGGATAGACTATGCCAACATAGCCTCACTTCCTGCTGCACTGCCCCAAATATACTGCATCCTTTGTTAAGAAACTGCTGGACCTTATTCCAGACTTCCACACATTAGAGGATGAGAGAAAACTGTACAGTCTACTGGAAGAGGAGGAAACCACCACAGTGACAATCGCTGCACATTATGTCACAGCATGCCACAGACTAAGAGGAGGAATTCACAGTGACAATCGCTGCACATTATGTCACAGCATGCCACAGACAAAGAGGGGGAATTCACAGTGACAATCACTGAACATCACATCACAGCATGCCACAGAAAGAAGAAGACCACAGTGAAAATCGCTGCACACTGTGTCACAGTGTGACACAGACGAAAAGGAGCTTAAATGAACTATAAACCTAAAATGTCACAGACTGCTTACCCACTATACCTCTATCCCCCCCATCCCCCAGGTTCACACCCTTTCAAGTCCCCCATTTCTCCTTACTTTGGCAACAGAGCGGGGACAAGGTCCTCCAGCACCCAAGGCTGAGATGAAAAAGTACGCCCCTCCATCCCTCCCACTCCAGCCCTCACACACTGATTACTATTAGACTAAGAGACACCCAGGGCCCCCAACCCACCACCACCACCACCCCACCAGTGGCTTGCAGTCACTGCCATACATCCTCTTTTCTTTTTTCTCTCTGCTTCAAACACAATAGGGGAATGATAGCTGAGTTGAGTTGTGCGCCCTCCTACACTGCACCCTGAGGCTGGAGCCTCTCTCGCCTCTGCCTCGGCTCGCCCCTTTTTGGCAATGCCTGTATGTATCTTGGTTGTGGCAATAAAGAAATATTTGATTTGATTGGGAAGGTGAGAAATAGAGGGGAAGAGAGGCGAGAATGAGTCAGACAGACAGAAGGAGAGATATACAGAAAAGAGAGAGATGGGGGGGGGGGGGGGGGGTAGAGAGGAGATTGGGGACAGAAAAAAGGTGTGAAAGGATACAAAGAGTGAGGGACAGAAGAGAGAGAAACAGAAAGGGGGGGGGGGGGGGGGGAATGGAACGGAACAAAGGGAGAAGAAACCGGGCAGAAAGATACAGGCAAGAAAAAAAGACTAAGAAGTTGGGGGAGGCAGATACAGAAAGAAACATGTTACCACAAGTGGTTTACTTTAACCTTCTCATAACTATGAGGGATTCCATGTCACAAGTCTTATGAATGGGCAGGCAGGAGCCAGGGGGCTGGAAATCCATTTGAAGGCAAGCTCCTATCCCGAGCAGAGTGCAATAGAGGGGCTACAGTACACAGAGCAAACAAGGAGTGAGCAAGAACCAATCAGTGACTGTCCTGTCATTATCTTCTGTCAGAAAACTCAATTTCTGCTTGGGCGCTGCAGGGAACTGTTCTGCACTGCCTGGGCTATTCAGCTGCATGGGAAATTTTTAACAGCTGTTGCAATGGATGAATCCCTGACATACAAACTCGCTCTCTTCAATGTTTGGCAAGTGGGGAATTTATCAAAAAGGAAGTTGTTGTCATTATTGTTATTTACTGATAAAGCTCCAACATTTTGTACAGTGCTGTATAAAAAAGCCAGAGAAACACAATACAAACTCAAAACAGATAATCACATAAACGTAACAAAGATCCTTCTAAAAAAAAACAAAAAAGTTCTCAATCTAATAAGTTCAACTCTTGACACCAAGGCCTTCTTTCAATTCACGTTTTCAACTAAAGATGCTCATATATCAGATGATGTATGGGCAGATCGACCAAGAGACACATCTCTCTTTGATTGGAACTGGTTGGAGACAGATCTGATGCCTGCCTATACAACGCAGACCGATCGATTTCAGTATGAAATTTCTCTGAAATCAATCTCATGATGCCAAATCTGCTGCCTCCAGTGCTGTCCCCCAGTGTAAAATGTACCCCAATGCATGCATACTTTACCTGTCGGTGTACGCCGCTGGCCACGTGCTCCGCCCACATACAGTACACATGCCCTATGTGGTTGCCGCCATATACTTGGACAACACACACGCCCACATTACGCCAGCAACCGCGTAAGGTGTGTGTATGTGGATGGAGCACGGGACCAGCGGTGGACACCGACAGGTAAATAATACTGTACCGGGCACGGGGGCACATTTGACACTAGGAGGGAAAGCAAAGGGATGTTTTGTTGCGTTCTTCACGATATCGCATTGCCGTTACCACCAGAGCTGGGATAAGGTCCTCCAGCACCCAAGGCTGAGTCCCCAAAGTGCGCCCCTCCATCCCTCCCACCCAACCCAGCCGTCACACACTGATTGCTATTAGAGTAAGAGGCTCCCCAGGGCCCCCAACCCCCCTAACACCTAACATTTCTAGTTATTTGGCTTGCAGTCACTGCCATGTATGCCCTTTTTCTTATTTCTCTCTGCTCCAAACACAATAGGAGAATAATAGCTGAGTGAGTTGTGCTCCCCCTCCTACACTGCGCCCTGAGGCTGGAAGCCTCTCTTGCCTCTGCCTCGGTCCGGCCCTGGTTACCACCACGCATCCGGACACCAACATGTAAATTATACTGTACAGGGCACGCACATTTTACACTAGGGGGACTGGCACCCGGTGGTTCCATCACATTCTCCCGATATTGCTCGGCAGTTACTGCACGCACCCGATTGAGCATGTCGGCCCTACATCTTACAGCATGTCAAATCAATACACGTAACTGATTTCAGCCCTTAATTGGTCACATCGTCAATCGGGTATGCTCTTGGCGGTACCGATATTCATCTGATTCGATTATAATCATCGAATTGGATGGTCGATTGGCCACCACATCACCTGATGTATGGCCACCTTAAAGGACAACTGAAGTGAGAAATATATGGAGGCTGCCATATTTATTTCCTTTTATACAATACCAGTTGCCTGGAGTCCTGCTGGTCTATTAAGATGCAGTAGTGTCTGAATAATGCCAGAAACAAGCATGAAGCTAATCTTTCAGATCTGACAATAATGTCAGAAACACCTGATCTGCTGCATGCTTGTTCAGGGTCTATGACTAAAAGTATTAGAGGTAGAGGATCAGCATGCTAGCCAGGCAGATGGTATTGTTTAAAAGGAAGTAAATATGGCAGCCTCCACATCCCTCTTGCTTCAGATGCTCTTTAAGTTTTCTCCTAGGTGATATTTTCCCACTTTATCAAATAAATTTGGTACTTTTTAGTACTTTTGGTACTTTTTTCAGCTGCAGAGTGTTGAAATGTTATTTTTAACAGAAAATGAAATATTGTCTCCTAGGAGAAAACTTAGGAAAGTGAATTGAATAAGGACCCAAGTGATTAAAAAAACTGTTCCTCAAATTCACCCGCAAGCTTGTCAGAGGTCACAAACTGCAGGGGAACCCTGACTGGTGGCCAAATGTGCAGCCGGAAAATCATTCCGGAAAATCATTAGTCACAGCGGCCGTGTGGGACAGCGAGCAAATTCACTACGTAACGGCTATCCCAGGTGGCGCCTGACAACTAAAAGGCTTGGAATTTCCTAACGACATGCCAGTGCAGACCCTCAGAGCTTGCATTCTAATTTGGAAATGCTCAAGCCTTTTGAAGTTGGAATTTGAAGAGAATTTTTAACATGGTAGAGCAAAAACTGGCTACCCTTTGCCACTCTGTTTATTTATACAGCACCAGCATATTCCACAGCACTGAGCAATTCATCGCTACCACACAAGCTGATGTGAACAGCAATGACAATCTCGAAAGCTCAGGGACCCATAGCAAGCAAATCCAATATTCTGGAGGCAGCCCACTAGAGACGAGTTCTGATTGGTTGCTGTGTGCACTGTACACATCCTCAGTGCTCTAAACCGATCTCCTAAATAAGCCGGATATGGTTCACACTCCCTTAGGGGTTTTGTGAATGAAAGCTATCATCTCATTGGGTGAATCGTAAGATTGCCACCACCTCCCCCAGCTTTGCTCTAGTTTTTTGCAATAAAGACTAAAATAATCTTCTTGCATTCACATAAACAAGACTTCTCACAAGCCTCACTTCACCTCTGGAATCTCCTTCCAAAACACATCCGTAACTCTCCAACCTTTGAAATCTTTAAGCACACCCTCAGAACTCACTTTTCTTCTGAAAAAAAAGTATACGCTCTAACGTAGGCCATTCCCCTTCAACCTCTGGCCAAGTTGTTCTTACTAAATACAACCGGTCTAGCGTTTGTACAAAGCTTCAACCTTGCCCTCCAAATCGCGTGCAAGTTCCCAATGTATTCATACCCTAGCCAAATATTTAAGGAAGATTTGATCAAAACTTACTGTTATTGTTAAAGCTAAAATGAATAAATGTATTTTGACTGGATACCATAGGTAGCCCCTCATATTGCACAGAAGTGGTAAGATTGTACAATCAAGATTGCATCATCAGTGGGCACATTGACAGTCAGTCATTGGATTGTTCTACATCTGCTGCACTTGTTCTGTCTATGTGCGGCAACCTGTTAGGAAAAGTCAGATCTTTAGGATGACTTGAAGCTGCCCACACACAACACAATCTTGAGTATGAATTGATGTCTAATTCTACCATTTCCATGTAGAATGAGAGCTCACCTAAACAATCTCCTTAAAGTATCCTAAGCCCATTAATATGACTGTTCAATCAAGATTGTTTGGTGTATGGTCAGCTTGCTGCTAGCAATGAAAAGGTTAAGAATGGGTTGACGATTAATCGCTCCCCAATTAAAAAACAGTTGGGTAGCCGTGTTCACTGCTACAACCTTATCAAGTAGATATCAGCAGAAATTTGACTGAGAATCGATTGAACCGCTGCGTTAAACCATTCAACGCACTTGCATGCTGTGTGGCCGTTGAACTCCTACCAGTTCCCTCCCCCCCCCCCCCCCCCCTCCTTCTGATGTGCTGCCCAAAAATCGATCAAAAGAAGATTGGTTAGGCATGCCAGGGATAAATGAGCCCGTTAACGGTACAAATTTTAATGAACAAGCGTAATTTTGATCCAGTTTTTCAGATTGTATTGCGTGAAAACAGAGAAGCTGATAGGCCAAATCAATCCTGAATAATCGCATTATCGATCGTTTTCTTACAGAAATGATTGTTCCGCATGGTGGATTTTTACATAGATATGATAACTGATGGGGATTGCAAGTTGGATTCTTTAATGGTTTGGCGCAATTAAAAACAATATTTTTTTCAATCTGAAAGATCTTATCGAAAATGTGATTGTTTGCTAAAAATTGTAACGTTAATGGGCACCTTAACGGATTGAATGAAAGCGATCATATTGCCTGGAAGAAGCCTGACTGCTATGGCCAGTCTAAAGCTACCTACACACACACATACGATAACCGGCAGCAGATAACGACCGTTACAGCCGACAATCGTTAAGATGTGGCCGTCGATCAATCTTGCTCGGTCGTACAACAGGACACATCCTTTTCGACCCCCCTCCTCCCTCAGCCCCCCCTCCATAGCAACTAAACACATCGCTAGCCTCAAGGCTAGAGATAGGTACATCATCGCTCCCCGAATTGTCACCCAACGGGATCATTTGGGTGACAATTCTTGCATGTGTGTACTTAGCTTTAGAAGTCCAGTTGAATCTGAGTCCTTGATAGTGAAGATCTCATTATTGAACCACAGACAAGCTACAAACAACAACAGCTCCATTTGCCTCTATAGCCACAGCTCAGTCCCTGCCTGATCTTGCTGTAAAAGAACTCGAAAACTTTTTTTTTCCTATACAAACTTCTGCAAGAAGTTGAGGTGTCCACACTAGCCAAGAACATCTGCAGCTCCCCTTCGCAACAATGTATCACATGTACCCAGCGTTCCATGCTGTCATCAAACGATGACATTCCACCAACCAGTGTGTGCCCATTCATCCTGCCGCGAGCTGTCAGGGCAGCGTGGACCTTGTAGTCCTCAGGAAGTGGTTCCCCTTTGCTAGGCTGGCAGCCAAGCTAGCTGTGACTTACGTTCTTGCGGTGGGAGAGATGTTTCCACTCCTTGTCCTTGGGGCTCCTAAATGCATTTGTCTGCATTTGTCCTCGCAGCGGAGATCCAGTCGAAATCAGAAGCCGAGGTTGAGGTGGGCACAGTGGGGTCCAGAGCTGTGCATGGCTGGCAGGCTGCGGGCACCCATCAGTGAGACATGGTGGTGGGGGGGCTGGTGGGTTGGCAGCAGATCAGGGGGTCTCAGGGCCAGCTGAGGAGAGTCAGCAGAGGAGCAGCTCACAGATCAGTGCAGATTGTCTGTGGCTGTAGAAGATCCCAGCCTAGTGGTGTTGGATTTCAGCAGCCAGTGATTCCTGATGACATCAGCAGCTGCTGTGTGTGCACTATATGGCAATGTGTGTGTGTTTGAGTATGTACATATGTGTGAGTGTGTCTGTGCTGTGTGTGTGTCAGTGGGAGCCCCGCCCCCTCATCCCACTCTCCTTCCACCCGGGGCAGATGTGGGGGTCTGATGATCACAGGGGTATCACTGAAGTCACTCTCAGCACAGGAAGTCATTCAGGCCAGGATGAGTGCAGATGTGCAAATAATGAATGCAAATGCAGCTTCTGTATCAACAGTCTGAGCACACAGCTGAATGGGGTCATCACTGTGTCTCTCCTGCAGTGTGAAGCTCTGAAGAGGAGGATTCCACAGAGTGTCACTGGATGGGAAGAATACATGTCATGTATAGACGATTATTATAATGTCCATCCAAAGCTATAACCAACTTATTTCTGAGTTCAGACATACTTCCCCTTTAACAGTTGTTCTCAGGAAAGGGTTAAGATGGAATGGGGCACTAGGCAACAATAGCCCACCCCGATCACCTGGCTTTTTTTACCAATGGCTCAGCAAGATCATGGTGAACCAGAACTCTTAAGGTGGCCATATACACTCGTTAGATTAGCAGCAGATAGATCATCAGATAGATGCTCTGATCTATCTGATGTGTTTAGGAACATTTTTTACTAGGAACAGATTTCAGTATGAAATCTATTGAAAATCGATCTGATGGCATTTTTTGTCATCAGATTTCCATTAGGTCCCATGCAAATTGATAAGCAATATCTTCAGATCGACCTAGATTTTCCAGCATGTCAGATCGGTTGAAATCGATCGCAATCGGCCACAAATCGATCGAAATCAGCCCCTTTAGGCGTGAGTAAGGGGCTGAAAGAGACCAAAAAGCCTCCTTACTAAAATGCTATGCAAAACAGAAATTTGGCTTTATAAAGGGATCTTTAAAGGAAACTAGAGATGGCTTCAACAACAACAAAAAAAAGTTTTATACTGTACATACCTTGGGCTTCCTCCAGCCCCATGCGCACGGATCGCCAGAGAGATATGTAGAGTGCGCACTTCCTCTTGCGCAGACTGGCCGCAACTGGAGGAAGTTATGTGACCTGGTACTGGAGCTGCAGGCAGCGGAGGACGGCGGCGTGGGAGCGATCCGTGCGGATGGGGCTGGAGGAAGCCCCAGGTATGTATAAAACTTTTTTTTTTCCATCTCTGGTACACTTTAAACCATCTGCAAAAAAAGTTTCACTTACCTGGGGCTTCTACCAGCCCCCTGCAGCCGTCCTGTGCCCACGCCGGTCCTCTACGATCCTCCGTTCCCCTGTCGCCAGTTTAGTTTTCACCGACTTGGAGTCGGTGGGCCACTGTGCCTGCGCAGCACACTATTGCGAGAAAGGGTACGCATTGCCAGGGGTTGTGCAGGCGCAGTGGCCCACCGACTCCGAGACAGCGAAAACGAAACTGGCAGCGGGGGAGCGGAGGATCGTAGAGAACAGCTGGGGGCACAGGATGGCTGCAGGGGGCTGGCAGAAGCTCCAGGTAAGTGAAACTCCTTTTTTGCAGATGGCTTAAAGGGTCACTTAAGTCAACCCAAAAAATGAGTTTTACTCACCTGGGGCTTCCAATAGCCCCCTGCAGCTGTCTGGTGCCCAAGCCGTCTCCCTCCGATCCTCCTGTCCCCGCCGGCAGCCACTTCCGGTTTCGGCAACAGCAGCTGACAGGCTGGGAATGCGAGTGATTCTTCATGTTCCCGGCCGCAATAGCGCCCTGTATGCTGCTATATGGTATATGATATATGCTATAGCAGCATACGGGGCGCTATTGCAGCCAGGAACGCAAAGAATCACTCGCGTTCTCAGCCTGTCGGCTCCTGTCGCTGAAACCAGAAGTGGCTGCTGGCGGGGACAGGAGGATCGGAGGGAGACGGCGTGGGCACTGGACAGCTGCAGGGGGCTATTGGAAGTGAGTAACCCCAGGTGAATAAAACTCCTTTTTTTGGGGATGACTTAAAGAGACACTGAAGTGAAAAAAAATATATGATATAATGAATTGGTTGTGTACTATGAATAATTGCTAGAAGACTAGCAGCAAAGAAAATATTCCCATATTTTTTTTTCAGGTATATAGTGTTATTTCTAACATTGCATCATTCTATAATATGTGCAGATTACACAACACTCAGCATTCAAAATGAGTCTTTCAGAGCAGTCTGTGAACTAATGACCTCTCCTCTGGCAGAGAAAAAGTAAATAGTTCAATAACAGTTGAGATAAAAAAAGTCAGAAAACAGCCCTCTCCACGACTTTGAAAGACGTAGAGCTTAATGGCTTTTTTGCATAGAGATCACAACTGGAGTTTCTTAACGCTTCCTGTACTGGAAACAATTAGACTGATGTATCTGATCTTAATGTTTTATTTCTTAGCTGTGCTACACATACAAATCATAATATCATTTTTTTTCCGCTTCAGTGTCTCTTTAAGTGTCCCTTTAAGGATCCCTTTAAAGTGAATGTGAACCCCCCTCCCCCCCCAAAAAAATATAGATACCTAAGGGGAAGGAAGGCACTGGGTACTATAGACACTTCCCGCTTCTCTCTCGGTCCCAGCGCTGGCTCCCCGGTACCAATTGTATAAAACTGCTCTCTCTGCCGACGAAGGAGTCTTTGGAAGTCTTCGGGAGCCCGAGTACTCCTGAGGGGACTGTGCATGCGCGAGCACGCTCGCAGTATGGAACTGCCTGTCTTCAGGAGCGGCTACCGAACACTTCCGAAGCCTCCCGCAGCAGAAGACTCAAACGGGATTCATCGCTTAACAGAGGGCACAGTGAGAGGAGCAAGAACGCTCTATAGGTGGGCAGCACGGTGGCGTAGTGGTTAGCTCTCTCGCCTTGCAGCGCTGGGTCCCTGGTTCGAATCCCAGCCAGGGCACTATCTGCAAAGAGTTTGTATGTTCTCTCCGTGTCTGCGTGGGTTTCCTCCGGGCACTCCGGTTTCCTCCCACATTCCAAAAAACATACGGATAAG